>NC_086345.1:26009712-26227127 GCF_032445375.1 Bacillus rossius redtenbacheri
ATGTGTGACATAGGTATATAAAAACACGCGCGTATTCGAATGCAACGATTTGTCAAAATTTTTGAAAGCCATCGGTGAAAATTTTTCGGGACATTTATCATGAATACAAAATAAATTGTCAATAATTTATTTTGAAGTGGTATTTTCCACAACCGTGTGAAAGTTTAACAAGTGTATAAATTAAGTATATGATAAAAAGAACTGTCCTTTAAAAGTTTTCGGGACACTTCATTTCTAACATGGTCTTCGTAAACGCAAGCCAAAACGCAAGAAAGGCGAAAGTTCAACAATGCTTGCGTTGCGTTATTGCGCCTTGCGTTGTTCGTAAACCGGCACTCTGTGAAGTGGATGCTGAACATTTTGCGTATGTACTTGCGTTCTTGCGTGGCTTATAAACCAGGCCTAAATGGTTTACAAACTAGGCAAGAAACGCATTTTCGCTGCAAAAAAACTCTGGACGCAATAAGTTAAATAGTGATGTTTTCAAACCACCCGTTTTATAAACTACGCAAGACGGGGGAAAAAAAAAAAAAAAAAAAAGCAATGGGTAAAGCATCGGCCAACTTTCAACTTCTTTACGTTTCGGGCTTCAGTATTTGAGATGGAGTTGTTCCGAAAACTTTTAAAGTGTGAGACGTAATCTTTATGGAAGGCTACATTTTTTCTTTTCATCTCACGCATCACGTTTTTAATTATCAAATTCTCGCGCAGCATAAACAAATTACGATTTTAAATAGAATTATGAAGAATTTTAACAAGTTTTCGTAAAAACATATAATTTATGAAAAGGAGACTGATGAAGAAATTGTTTCTTACCGTTTTATAGTTTCAGATTATATGGTCGGTTTTTTTTTTTTTTTTGGGACTTGCGTATCTATGAACCACAGTAGGTTCCGTGCGTTTGGTGCGTTTTGAGTTGTTTTTTTTTCGCTCTTGCGTTTCTTCCGAATTTTACTTACTCAATCTAAATCTGAACGTAAGATTTTTAGTCAGTGAAAGAAAATATACCTAGTGAAAATTCTACTAATACAATGTATTTTAATATTCGGGACAAATTAACAGAGAAAAGACCACGTTTACAATAAATTTCGCTTTTGCCGTTTTATTGCTGCTTATCACCAAACAGACCATTATTGTGAAAATACAGGCTGTCAGAATTTGACAGACAAAATTCTGTTAGAAGTTAATCGTGAAAATGTAAGTTGAAAATATATTACACGCTACAGCTTCGCTCGGCCAAAAAAATAAATAAATAATTAAAAAATAAACAGAACAAACACATCAGAAGAATCATAATAAACCCTGATATATAAGTTATTGTTTATTTTCAAACAAATTCAATATATATTACAGAAGAGAGCAAGTATAGTTACTCAAGATATAAGTACAAACTGAGTAGAATTAATGATCTGTTTGATTTTAATGAGACTAATTTATTTCAATAATTTGAAAGTATCTGATCCTCATTTGTTTTATTAATCACCAAAAAAAAGGTTTTACAACCTGACTTTTATTTACAAACAGAAGCCTAAACACCAATATCCAATTTTCTAAATTCAAAAATTACAAACTTCCGTACAAACTTTCATCTCCTACTTTCAACTCCTTAGAGAATGAATTTTCAAAAATTATTTTCTTAATGGTCACGTTCGTTATGCGAGGAACCCGTATGCAACATTTAATGCTTCTAGACCCACCGGTCTAAGTTGTGCGTTTTCTGGCATTCAGCCATAAGAGTTTTTATTAAGTGGGTATACTGCATTTTGACGTGACAACGTCTAATAAATCGATGAACGCCGGCTGCTTGCACGAAAAAGTGTCCCATTACGCACATTTTCCCGTTACGCTGTGTCCCGTTACGCTCATTGTACGCTTGCGCCGCATCTATCTCTCTTCCACTCGATTGGAACAACCATCGATTTGACTTTTTCGAGGCACATTAAACTTGAAACACTCCCATTCGTTTCCTTCTTTTCCTATCATCGTCCTATCCTTAACAGAATAACACAGATTGGCAGAAGTTAAATAACAAACATGTATAAAAGTTATAGTTAAAATAATATCTTCGTTAAAGTAATAAACATATTTGAATTGATGACTGCAAATAAAAGTAAATTTATCAATTGATTGTAGATTTCACTTCACTCCTTCTTTGTATCCATACAAAATAGTGATAATTCAATAAAAATGATTCAATTTTATTCATAAAAGTATGCAATCATTTAATCAATGTTTTGTTATGACGTAGTCACGTTAAACTATCGTCCGTAAACCGACCTTACAGACAACCAATTTTGTTTTGTGCTTTTCCTGAACGGATTCAAAAGAATTCCCTTCAGCTCCAACACCAAAGATGTATAGCTGTCTCGGGAAGCACTTTAGAATAGACCATAAGTAGTATCTTTGAATATATATACTGTATAGAAGTCGCCAGCCCAGGTTAAAAATTCTTATACGGTTTTGAGGTAGTTGGTTAATTCACCGCCGCAATCGCCACCATCTCTAGGGCATCGACTTGTGGTGGTCCCTAGCGGACAAGTGTCGAGCTCTTCAAACACCCCTTCCCCCTCCCGTCGAACGACGTTGAGCTGCAGTGAATGATAGGTGGGGGGTGCGGGGGAATGAAAGCGGGCGACAGTGCTGCGCTCTAACGTGTAAATAACAACCTAAGACGATACAGGGCGTTACGGGCAGCGCACTGCAGCGGTGAAGTTCCCAAGCTGCTCATCATACGCTTCTGAAAAACGTAGAGTAAATCCTATCCACTCGCGACTTCTATACAGTATATATATTCAAAGGTCGTATAGAGGTTTTAGACTTATTTTGTGGTGAGCAACCTGCAGTCTAAGTTTTTCGGTGGAATTCAGACTCATCCTGTAGAACGAGGGCATCGCCTCTTTTTAAGGCTCACAGAGGCGTGCCACTGATCAGAAGACTGCACGCCGAATCGTCGCCTGGCGCGTAGAGGCGAAAATGCGCGTGACGCGCGATCATGTGTCGCCCTTACCGACCATACACAGGAAAAAAATATATTTTTTCTTTACTTTTACAAAAAAGATTCCTTTGGAAATCAGTAATGCCATGAAATAGTTTGTGGTACTACAAGATAGATATTGCATGTATGAAATACGTTTTAAGAGATATTACTGAGTGTTTCGTACACAAATTTAGCGCATAAATTTTTCAATCATTGGACTCTTATTCTGTTTTATTATGCCCGCTAAGGGTCCCGCCTACCCGATCACACATACGGTGGGCAGGGCTTCAGTGAAAACAACGCGATTTGATATCCTTGGGGCCGACACTTAGTTTTATTTCCGGATTAAGATTTCAAACTGTGTTTTTAGAAGAGTTTAAAAAAAGGGCGTGTTTTCATAGTAGTTTCCAGGCACGAAAACGCCCGGTGCAGATTCTTGAAAGTACGTAATGTTAACGGTCACCGCTCATACGCACGACGAGAAGACAGCGCGCCAGTCCAGAGGAGACACCGCGCTAGAAGCACCAGCTACCGGGAAGCTACTCAGGGCAATGTCGTAACTATCGGTAGAGGCGTGCATGTTTTCGCGAAAAGATTCCGAAACCAGCTGAGAGATAAAACACTGTATCATTTACTGTTTTTTTTTTTTTTTTTTTTTTTTTTTTAATTGGGTGAGTTAGTAACTCTTGGGTACATCTATACTGTTTGAACACCAATCGCAGTAACTCAGCACGGAAGCAAACGCGTCAAACAAGGTAACGACGTCTCTCGCAGACGGCCGCCAATCACAAGGGGAGAAACAGCTGGTGGTGGGTATACCTTGTTGCAGTCTAACAGGCGCTCATATTTTTTGAAGTGAAAACATCTTTAGCCGCGTTGAGCGATTTTTGGTAGGGGGCAAAACTCAAGGGATCGCGTCACCGACATGCTAGTGACGTGTTGCGCCAGACTGGCAACGCGCAGCGGCCTGTGTACATGTATACGCATATACACACTAATACATTGTATATACTCGACTGTATCATGTGCGTGTTGAACACTTTTTTTTTGGATGGGTAAAATACTTGAGTTCGCGTCACCGACATGCTGTAGTAGCGGTAAGTGAAGTTAATTTGATCACGTGAATACATGACCTAGGTCTGACATCACTGGTAAGTCATGCATTTTTACCTAATTTTTACATACCGCTGACATCTGTTGTGACTAAAAAAAAAATAATGTAAGGATAAATGATATCATGCTTACATCGTACTGATACAATACCAAAATCATTTTCTTAAGTACATTTGACGTAGAAATGATGTCATATTACGCATTTAAAAACAAAAGTTTTAAGTTATCACTTCTGTTGACAGTCCCCATGACTGGCTTTTTTTTTCTCGCGAAAATTGCCTGCCTGCCCCTGCCGATTGGGAATCAGGGTGCTGCTGTGTGGCGATACACGCGATCGTAAGACTTCACAAAATCATCAGCTGTAGTTTCCGCGTGGACGGTCCCTTGGAAGGGGGGGGGGGGGGGGGGCGACGGAAATGCTGCCCCTTGGAAGGGCAGCCCTTCAGGATTTTTCTGACAGTAGTGTTTTTGAAAGGTTGTCTGAATTGTTGTCCCTTGGATGCGCAGCCCTTCAGGATTTTTCTGACAGTGGTTAGTTTGTAAAGTGACCTAACTTAACATAACCTAACCTAACCTATCCTATCCTATCCTAACCTTACATAATCTAACCTTACCTAATCTAACCTTACCTAATCCAACCTAACCTAACCTAAACTAACCACTGTCAGAAAAATCCTGAAGGGCTGCCCTTTCAAGGGGCAACAATTCAGCTCTCCCGTCCCTCGCAGCAGCCGGGGCGGGTCGGGACCTGTCTCCCGGCAACCCTCGCCCCCGCCGCCCGCCAGGAGAGACCCGCTACGCCCCCCGGGACCTCACGGCAACAACCTCGCCTTCTCTCGACCACTCGCGCCGTCAGCAGTTTGCTGCTTACAGGCGAGTGTGGGTGCAGGTATGCGAGTGTGCGAGAGAAAGTATGCAAGTATGCGAGAGCAAGTATGCAAGTATGCGAGAGCAAGTATGCAAGTATGCGACAGCATGTATTCAAGTATGCGAGAGCAAGTATGCGAGTGTGCGAGAGCAAGTATGCAAGTATGCGAGAGCAAGTATGCAAGTATGCGAGTGTGCGAGAGAAAGTATGCAAGTATGCGAGAGCAAGTATGCGAGTATGCGAGTGTGCGAGAGCAAGTATGCAAGTATGTGAGATCAAGTATGCAAGTATGCGAGAGCAAGTATGCAAGTATGCGAGAGCAAGTATGCAAGTATGCGAGTGTGCGAGAGCAAGTATGTAAGTGTGCGAGAGCAAGTATGCAAGTTTGCTATAATGCCGTCAAGCGCTGCTGCCGAGTTTTTTTTTATTATTTTTTTCCTGCAAGTAATTTGTTGGCTAAGCTACGATCCATATATGTTCGTTTAATGCAAAAATAATTTTTTTTTCCCCGGTCACACGCCATTGCATTTTGCACTGTTCGTCATGGGTAAAAAAAAAAAATTTTTTTTTTCGAGAATACTAAGAAAAAAAAAATTTAAAATGAAGACATAAACCCACACAGAACAAACGTGAATCGGCATATGTCGTACACAAACGATGAAAACGGAACAGGTATCGTGGACAACAAAACTGCGACAGCACCGACGAACGTACAGTTCATGACGAGCCAGTTGCGAACTTTTAGGGCACAGACAGGCTAAATCTGTTCGACGTCAGCTGATTCAGGCTTTTTTCTCTGTGGGTTTGTGTGTGCATTTAAATTTTTTTTTTTTTTTACTTCTTGAGATTTTTTTTTCCATGACAAACAGTGCGAAATTGCAATGGTGTATGTACAAAATATATTGTGTTAAAATTTTTTTTTAGTACATTAAAAATTATTATTTTTCTTCCTGTTTATTTTCCACATCGCGGTGAGTTCTTTAGGAATTTTTAACACTTACAAAATCAAGCTTGTGTGTGAGTGCAGCTATTCTTTCTATGCTACGTGCGGTATTTCACGTTTATTAAATATATTCTGAAAAACAAAAACATGAACTGACTAAAATACCAAAAAAAGATGACATTACATATTTTAAAACCCCAAATATTTTTTTTAAATACAAAATACTTTTTCAAGCAAAATATGTACCAAATCTAATCACCAAAAGATAAAATTTAAAATCACTATAAAAATGCGTCCAACATACCTACCTATTTTTTTAAGATGTTACAGAAATTTCATCATTTAAATAAATATTTTTTAAATTTATTTTTAGAATATCTACAATTTTTGGAACAGGTAGATTTGTGTTCTTTTTTTCGCGCTTACGATAACTGTGAACTACATATTTCAACTGATTTTATAATTCTATACGTGCTAGTTTCTGCTAATCTAATGTACGCGTGTGCAAGTGTGGGAGTGTGCAAGTGTGCAAGTGTGCAAGCTTACAGACGAGTATGGGTGCAGGTATACGAGTGTGCATAGTTGTCCGTGTGCGGAGGAATACGAGCAAGCAAGTACGCGAGAGCAAGTATATGCAAGTGTGCTATAAATGCCATCAAGCGCTGCTGCCGTGTTTTATTTTTTTCGTCAAGTATTTTGTTGGCTAAACTACGATATATACGTTCGCTTTAATGCGCCTTTTTTTTTTTACATACGCCATTGCAGTTTTTGCGCTGTTTGACATGGAAAAAAATTCGAAATTCAAAAAAAATAAATAAAAATATTAGAATAAAAAATTTACCAGAAAACATATCTTATCTTCATAATTTTATTTATTTTTTTTGGATTTTCGAAAATTTTCCAAGATAAACACTGCAAAACTCCAGTGGCAAATGTCCACAAAAAAAACTGCATTAAATCAAAATTCTCCATCGCATGGATCATTTAAAGAGCGCACATACGTTCGCGTCACACTTTCATTCGTTACATTCTGATGACCGTCATCACTTACGAAACGAAAACCCGTACGCGAGAAATCTACCGTAGAATTCTTTGAAACAATACCGAGCGTGATAAACACACGCAAATTTATTTTTCAACGACATTTCTGGACGCGAATCACAGGTAGTTCCCGCACACGCCGCTAGAATTCGCTGCTGGAGAAGCTCGACTATTGAATAATTCCATTAGCAGACAGGAATTTTAAAGTAATGTAATGAAACGGCTGCGATAATAGCGAGAAAAAAAAGACTCTTAAAAAATACTTGTACCGCAGCTTTGGACCTGGTTTTCGACAAGGAACATTATTAAAATACTGTCCGTAAGGTTAGAATTCATAAAACAGTTAACGCTAAAAAAGGATTCCCCTTTGACTTTGTGAACTTTGGTTCGCGCCATCCGCCACAGATGGCGGCAGCACCGTGGTTTACACATTTCCGTTCCACGCGACTTCCGTTACCGTTTCACGACATGCCGTGTAATCAAGAGCCAAGATGTTTTACACACATAATAAAAATAAATACAGAGAAAAAAAATTGTTTGTCTGTAAAGTCTGTTTACGGACGATAGTTTAGCGCGACGTCATAACAAAACATTGATGAAATTATTGCGTACTTTTATGAATAAAATTGAATCATTTTTATTTTAATAATAAAAGAGTAAATACTTGAAATTATACTAGTAATCAGATTTTTAAAATGCAAGAATAATTAACCTTTATTGCCGAAATTGTTGTTGTAATCAGCAATTAAAACCATATTAACTTTCCGTTTAAATATAATTATGAACAAGTTTTCATATAAATAAACTGTAATCAAATATCTAACATAACCTATTATTACTGCACTCGCCGGCAGATGCAACTTTTTTTTTAATAATAAAAGAATAAATACTTGAAATTATACTAGTAATCAGATTAATTTTCTTACGTATATCTGATGTACGAGTAGAAATTATTTCATATTACACGTTTTGTAAACAAAGTTTTAAGTTTTCACTTCTGTCAGTGCGGCGCAAGCGTACAATGAGCGGAACGGGACACAACGTAACGGAACAATGAGTATCATGGGACACAGCGTAACGGAACAATGTGCGTAACGGGACACTTTTTCGTGCGTGCAGCCGGCGTTCATCGATTTATTAGACGTTGTCATGTCAAAAATCCCTTTGGATTAATAGTAATGGCAAGGAAATGAAATCAATGAAAATGGGTTGTGAGACCGAGCCTATGAGGCGTAACGCCAATCTGTCTCACTCACTCACTCACTCACTCACTCACTCACTCACTCACTCACTCACTCACTCACTCACTCACTCACTCACTCACTCACTCACTCACTCACTCACTCACTCACTCACTCACTCACTCGCCGAAGAAACGGGAAGTTCTTCAGACATTCCGACGTCAGCGTGCCGACCATCGAAAGCTCCGTGGGTTCCACCCAACAAAAGTTACCTAGACGTCGCGGAGGGTTTGGAATGTTATTTTTGTCAAAAGGGGGGGGGGGGGTTGTGGGTAGGATAAAAGGAGGAGGGGGTGTGGTAAGACGTTCCAGAAAGGAGAAGCCATCCTTCATGCGACCGGAAGAAGAAGGGCGGGTGTGCTCGTAATATCACAAGTATCGGTCATCGGTCACAAGGGGGGACTGCCTACCCCCTAACTTCTGTCCTCTTCCCCCCACCCCTTACTTCAGGAAGAGGGATGATCAATCTCTCCCCCCCCCCCCCCCTTTCTCATCCTCACGTCTTGCCTCTCGGAGACTCGTGACCTTGCCGCTGGAGTGCTCTAGGTGGGGGAGGGGGTTGGGGGGCCTGTTGGGAAGACACTGGGGTAGGTCATCCGTCTCTTGCCTGGCGGGGCGACTTCCTTAGTCCATATAGTAGTCCAGGGAGGGTGGGACGCACCACAACGCCGAAATACCACGACGCCGAACCTACGATAACGCCGAAAACCATAACGCCGAATGCCAAATTGACTACAACGCCGACAGCTAGAAAAACTGCTGTGTACCACAACGACGAAATACACTAACAACGAAAAAACTCATTGCATGACTGCCACAAAGGTTAGGTTAGGTTTAGGCTAGCCTAGGTTAGGTTAGCTTGTGGTATTTCGGCGTTAAAGATACATTTAAGAAACACACACAAATTCATTCAGTTGTTTTTTCATTTTGCTCCTGTGCCCCCCCCCCCCCCCTTCCCCGCAGCAACATTTTTCGACGTTACTGTATTTCGGCGTTGTGGTACACAGCAGTTTTCTAGCTGTCGGCGTTGCGGTCAATTTGGCATTCGGCGTTATTGTACGTTCGGCGTTGTGGTAACGACCCTCCAGGGAGTCCTTGTGGTGGAGAAGGATGAGGAGGGGGGGGGGGAAGCCAAGAGAACGAGGCCTCAACACGAGCAGCCAATGGGAACCGCGCTTTGCTCTCACGTGGTCTTGCAACTAGAGAACACCGAATGTAGGGGCGAGCTGCAATGCAAAACGAACACATTGCTGAAATTTGGGGTTGTCTGGTAAAGTCGGTTAACGGACGATAATTTTACGTGATAACGACATAAGAAAACATTGATGAAAAATTGCATACAAACCACATTAACTTTTCACTTCACTTTTATAAACAGTTGACAGAACAGTTCGCGTGTAGGTTGTGTGCTGCCGCTGTCTCTCTTCTACTCGGACGCATCGGCCGATGGAATGGAAGAGAGATAGATGCGTCACAAGCCGATCGTGCCTCTATCGCTTGTTCCGCGCTCTCGCTTGCACGCTCGGCTCAGGCGGAACGTGACAATGAGTCTTGCTTTTTCGTGCGTGCAGCCGGCGTTCATCGATTTATTAGACGTTGTCACGTCAAAAACTCGTTTATTTGAGGTGAATTTTACGTTGAAAATTCTCTAAATTTACTTTAATTTCTAAGAGTTTAAGTAGCGCCGGGGATTTGAAATAAAATGGCTACCTACACTGTAATTGTTTTTGTAAATTTACATTCTAAAATATTACAGAAAATATTAAATTTTGTATATTTACGTGAAAGCAACTGTATCACTATAAAACAGTATTTGCGGTAATTCTGGGTCCGGATTCTTACCCGGGCATTTATGCTTTGTGTTGTCCCAGTATCTTCCAAGCCAGCATTAACTGCGCACATTAAGAAGCACGGTAAAACAAAATTATGTAAAAATTTTAAATACTATTTTTTCCATGGTTTAATATATATGCGCCAATTTTCTCAAGAAACACGCATGAATTACCTCGAAAAACGTATTTCATTAATGCAAAATTAACCATAGCCTTGTGTTGTACAAAAGGTACAATATATTTCTTGTAGTGTTGCAAACTATTTCTTGGCAACAGGTTTACAAAGGAATCTTTAATTGTCGGTTTTTTCCTTCATAAATCCGTATATTAATGAAAGAGATTACATATGGCGGTGAAGCCAAGAAATAAAACACTACATACATACAAAACTATTTATTACACACACTTGCTGCAATACCAGACTGCCATTGTCTCTCCCTGCAGTCCACGACACGAATAAAATACAAAAGGGATAATATAGCATGCATGACAAAAAATACACGACAAAATATACATAGTAGCATGGGGAAAAGTAGTAAAAAAAAAACCACATCTTTTTGTAAAAGTACAGAAAAAAAAATTTTGACGTGACAACGTCTAATAAATCGATGAACGCCGGCTGCACGCACGAAAAAGTGTCCCGTTACGCACATTGTCCCACTACGATGTGTCCCGTTACGCTCATTGTCTTCCGCGGAAACCAGGCACTCGTTAATACATATCTTTCCTTCGTTTATCGCGAGGGGCGTTATTATTAATGAATTATAAATAAAATTTCCATGGTTTAAAAAAATATATATAGGCTATATATGCAAATTTTCGTAAGAGACACGCATGAATTACCTCGAAAAACGTATTTGATTAATGCAAAATAAACCATTGCCTTGTGTTGTACAAAAGGTACAAAATATTTCTTGTAGTGTTGCAAACTATTTCTTGGCAACAGGTTTACAAAGGAATCTTTTATTGTCGTTTTTTTCTTCTTCATAAATCCGTTTATTGCACATCTTTTTGAGCACTGGAAGACATAGAAACGTAAAATATTCTCGACGAATTTTTTCTGAGTAAGATCATGCGCGCCTCTGTATCCCGTGTTTGTTCTATTCTTGAAAGCGTACCTCGCACCCCGTGATACGTATCATCCCTCCGTGATACGTATCATGCCTGTGCGATACGGCGTCCGATAAAAGGGCCATTTCGTGTGTGGGAGGGGCAGCAAGGAAGCGACTCCAAAACACGCGAGAAGAGAAACACTTTCCAAGAAGTTAACCCAAACTAAAGTCATTTCCCCCGGATTCACCCACTTCTTTTCCATTCTTCTCTCTCTCTCTCTTTCTCTCTCTCTTTCTCTCTCTCTCTTCGTTCTGGAATAAAGCCACCTCGTGTGCGTCGCATGTTGAGAAACTGCCACATCTCACGACGTCGTTGTGACCTTGAAGCGACACTGCTTCTGCCCGGAAACGCCTTGCATACGCCCTGCAAAAGAACAGAAAGAAAGACGCGAGTCCAAAACGCACGACAACTAGGTCTAAAACTATATATAATTCTCCCCCCCCCCCCCTTGTCAGACTTGCCGAACCTACGTTTTTCTAAATTTTTTCAGCAGTTGTTTCAACGATTAATAACTTATGATTAGAGACCTGAAAAATTCGCGGGTTCATTGCGTGCTATGCTAAAATTCAAATAATTATACCTTAGTGCTGCTTCTGCCACTGGTACACTGTTAATCTGGAGGACTGAGGGCCAATTAGAGACCCTCACTCGTAGAAGTGTCGAATCACAGGCCACCCAGTCGTGACGACTCACAAGTCAGCAGCCAATGAACAGTTGGCATTTGCCCGAGTGTGTAAAGGATATTGGAGTCTATCCTGGAGGTCATTTAACCCGCGAATTTTTCCGGTCTCTACTTATGATTTTCACGAATATACGATTTTATTGCTTCATCCATAATATCGCCACCTACTCTAGCAGAACGTGAGTAAACAATTCCGCCTAAAGAAATAATTGCAACTTCAGTTGTACCGCCTCCTATATCAACGATCATAGAACCCTCAGGTTCAGTAACTTGCTGCAGCCATTGGTTCTGCAATCAAAAATACTTCATTTGCACCAGTACCAGGTGTGTCTGTGTGTGTGTGTTAGGATGTGTCAGTGAGGCGGGATGATAAGTGCGATTCTCGCTGGTGCCTCTAGCGCGGTATCGCCTCTAAGCACAAAGCCGACAGTCTTCATGTCGTTATTTATGGATACAATGAGATTTGAATGGTTTATAGTGGAGAAATAAAGTAAAGTGCTTTCAAGACTGTCTGCTGGAAATTTCACGTCAAATAATTTTTTTTGTTTTCTAGAAACATGTGTATTTGGTTCATTTACACTCCCCCCAAAAAAATACAAATCAAAAAAGACTTTTGGAAACCAAACTGTAATGTGATTTTTTTTAAAACGGAAGATAAATATTCGTGTACAATTACAGGTCCTTGTAAAATTTTTACTTGTACAACTGTATCACTAAAAAATAGTGTTCGCAGTAATAGTGGGCTCGGATTTTTGCGTGAGCAATTCGAACCGTTCCCTGAATAGCTTTCCAGTATTAACTGCGCACATTAATAGGCAGAATAATACAAAATAAAGTAAAATTGTTGAATATTCGATTATCTTGTCTATGGTTTAGAAACATTTGTTTGAATATTTCACAAGAAATAGGTATTCAGTATAATCTATAAAAGCGTATTTTATAAATGCAAAAAAAAAAAAAAAAAACATAACAATGATTTGTACAAATATAGGTACAATTGGTACCTCTCTAGTCGTATTACAAACTTATTCTTGGAAACTGGTTTCTAAAGAAATGTTATGTAAAAGTATAGAATATATATATATATATATATATATATATATATATTAGATGTAGGCCTACTCATCTTCAATCAGTGTATTATTAAAAGCTTTCGTAAACATACATCAGTTTTCTGATCACGTGGTTTCCTTGAACTCTGCACATAACAAATGAACTAACATCTGTAATTTTACACGAACATTTCTTTTCCATTTGAAAAAAAAAAACACAGTGCATTCCTCTTCTTGATAATAAAGGAATAAAAGGTACCTGAATAGGATACTTTGTGTTTAGTCGGAACAGATTCGAAAATTCCGGCTGCCTTGTGAATTCGTTGGCTCTTATACTAAAGTTTTGAATTACCAAAGTCTCGCACGGCTAATATTTTATGAGCACCGATTCGGGTTGAAAGCTGTCAAGGGCGATGAGGTCATGGCTTCTACCCCCTCCCCGGTTCTAAACCATTTCTTTTTTTTTTTTTTTCGTGTGCATGGTGTGGTGACTTGACGCCAGCCAGTTGGGCCTGCTCAGATATCGCACTCAAGGGGTTTTACAACGTCTTGCCTAAGTGCCCTCGCGTATACAGCCCGCCTTAATGCGCGAGCGATGCGGCATCTCCAAGACACGACATAAAATTTTACAGTCTGGAAGAATTTCTTTGCGCGTCGCGTCCAGAAGGTACAAAGACTCACCATTCACTATGAGGGGTTGGGGGGAGGGGGGAACTGTTTGCGTGGAATCCACAGACGACAGAAGTGATACTTCTTGCTTTTCAGGTACCTACAGATAGAGATGAATTATTTTTTTAATTATCGATCTGAATATCCACATCAAAAAATTGGTTTTGTCTGTAAAGTCGGTTTACGGACGATAGTTCAACGTGACAACGTGTTAACAAAACATTGATGAAATTATTGCATACTTTTATGAATAAAATTGAATTAATTTTTATTGAATTATAACTGTTTTGTATGGATGCAAAGAAGGAGTCAAATGAAATCTACAATTTAATTGATAAATTTACTTTTATTTGCACTCATTAATTCAAATATGTTTATTACTGTAACGAAGAGATTATTTTAACTATAACTTTTATACATGTTTGCTATTTAACTTCTTCCAATCTGTGTTATTCTTTTAAGGATAGGACGATGATAGGAAAAGTAGGAAACGAATGGGAGTGTTTCAAGTTTAATGTGCCTCGAAAACGTTAAATCTATGGTTGTTCCAATCGAGTGGAAGAGAGATAGATGCAGCGCAAGCGTACAATGAGCGTAACGGGACAATGTGCGTTACGGGACACGTTTTCGTGCGTGCAGCCGGAGTTCATCGATTTATTAGACGTTGTCACGTCAAAAATGAATGATAATCATCAACTCAATCTGCACAAATCAATAACTATTTTCCACATTATTAAATAAACTGTAGATTCTTTAAATTAAATAAAAGAAATATGGCTGCGTCAGTCGTCAGCCGTCAGCCGTTAGGAAAATTTGAGGAGTAGACAAACACACAGCAGCGTTACGAGAATTCCTTGGCATCACTGCTGAGTCACTTCTGCCTCTCCCCTGCCGTCTCCCCTGCTGGCCATTACAACTAGCATATAGCACGCTCCGCTACGTACCTATTTGCACTCCCCATTTGACCGTCTTCCCATTCGACCGCTGGTGCATGCGTAGAAACCGGAAAAATTCGCGGGTTCATTTCCTGATACATATGCTAAAATTCAAATAATTATACCGTTGTGCTGCTATTGGTTCACTGTTAATATGTAGTAATATTGGCCAATTAGAGACAATCAATCAAAGAAGTATCCAACCACAAGTTACCCACTTGAGACGCCTCAAAATTCAGTACCCAATGAACGGGCGCCGTTTGCCCAAGTAGGCAGAGGATCTTGTAATCTATCCTGGAGGTCATTGAACTCGCGAATTTTTCCAGTCTCTACGCATGCGTTGGAGTGGCGTCGCCGCTGACGCACTCTCCTCCTCTACCGGTTCCCCCACCACACACCTGACTATTCCCCTCGTGCGATCTGAATTTTCGTCACGCTATGAAAAAAAATTGTTGCACCCTCAGCAAAAGAAGTTTCACTTGAAAAAAAAATTGTGAGCGAGTGTTTCAATTACTTGGCAGAGATGTGTTAACGTCTTAACCTTTTGGTAGCGAGACAAAAACTCACACGTGTTCTCGTGTCGCAAACACGCTTGTGATAACGAGACTCGTGACACAGGAATTTTTAACGGCGCCACCGCGGCGCCGATTCTCACCTTTGAATATATATACTGTATAGAAGTCGCCAACCCAGGTTAAAATTTTTAATACGGTTTTGAGGTAGTTGGTTAATTCACCGCCGCTATCGCCACCATCTCTAGGGCATCGACTTGTGGTGGTCCCTAGCGGACAAGTGTCGAACTCTTCAAACACCCCTTCCCCCTCCCGTTGAACGACGTTGACCTGCAGTGAATGATGGATGAGGGGTGCGGGGAATGACAGAGGCGACAGTGCTGCGCTCTAACGTGTAAATAACAACTAAGACGATACAGGGGCGTTACGGCAGCGCACTGCAGCGGTGAAGTTCCCAAGCTGCTCATCATACGCTTCTGAAAAACGTAGAGTAAATCCTATCCACTCGCGACTTCTATACAGTATATGTATTCAAAGCCTGCATCGAGGGGTCTGTCTGTCTCGCTCGCCCGGGCGCCGGGGGCGGATCTGGCGGCGTTCGACCCGGGCGACGCCCGGCAAGTCATCCCACAGCCTCCCCCGCTCCTGGACCAAGCCACCTCCCTGCGGCATTCCTTTACTGACGCGACAACGTCTAATAAGTCGATCAACGCCGGCTCGGCTGCACGCACGAAAAAAAGTGTCCCGTAACGCACATTATCCCGTTACGCTGTGTCCCGTTACGCTCATTGTACGCTTGCGCCGCATCTTATCTCTCTTCCACTCGATTGGAACAACCATCCGATTTGATTTTTTTTCCAGGCATATTAAATTTGAAACACTCCCATTCGTTTCCTACTTGTCCTATCATCGTCCTATCCTTAACAGAATAACACAGATTGGAAGAAGTTAAATAGCGAACATGTATAAAAGTTATAGTTAAAATAATCTCTTCGTTAAAGTAATAAACAAATTTGAATTAATGAGCGCGAATAAAAGTGAATTTATCAATTAAATTGTATATTTCATTTCACTCCTTCTTTGTATCCATACAAAATAGTGATAATTCAATAAAAATGATTCAATTTTATTCATTAAAGTATGTAATCATTTCATGGATGTTTTGTTATGACGTTGTCACGTTAAACTATCGTCCGTAAACCAACTTTACAGACAACCATTTTTTTTTTTTTAAATTTTGGTTTAAATTTACATTTGTTATATTTTTTGTAATTACTTGTTGAGTTGTCTGTTGTTATGATCAGTTATACTTCAATTTTTAATTCCTTGTTTGACTTGAGTACATGTTTTTTTTTTTTTTGGTACTTGATCTATCCGTATTAATATTATAAATGCGAAAGTGTGTTTGTATGTTTGTCCTTCTTTCACGCAGCAATGGAGCTACAGATCGACATGAGTGTTTTTTTTTTTTTGCATTTACATATAGCTATAGGGCCGGAGAATGACACAGTCCACATATAATTATGATATTTCGTACCTAAGACAGTGAAAAGGGGGTAAATTCAGTTTTATAATAGAATATCATAGGAAGTACGTCATAGACACACAAACAGTGAGTATGTGTATTTCTCTATGTCCGCCACACGGTCATATAGTAAGGTCTGGCAACTTCTTATCCTCCTTGGCGAAACCCATCCGCTTAATGAAGCTCGCGGCTGCTTGCGAACTATAAAGGCGCTAGTTTAGAACTTCGTCAATAGATGGCCTTGCCTTGAATTTGTAACGCTCTATCGTTTTTGTGCGTCCGTCACGTTTTGCCAAGGGGTTACCTGCCTTCCCACAAAATGAAGCTGAAGATTGGCCTCCAGGTTTTGCTGATGCGTAGCCTTGATGCACCGAGATTGTGCAATCAATGGGACTTTGAAATCAAAATTTCCCGTTTTTCAAGTGTATGTCCTGCAGACGTGAAACTCGGCAGTGATGTTCCTTATATTATGTCGTGTTTGGTCTGGGCAACGCCGGGTATTCCATAATCGTAAGATTTTCTACAACGTTAATGGTAACAATGATGTAGAAAAAAATTTATTTTATTAGTTTTATTCAATTCAACATAGCAGTAAAAAAAAGATAAAGCAATTTAATACATTCTCTTTATATTAATTAGTTCCCTTGAACTTGTGGATTTACTATTTTTTAGCAGTAAGATGTCTTATTTCTTTGTGGCATGTACATGTTTAGTCTCTTTCATACTACCTTACCTTTCCAGTAACAAGAAACAATTCCTGTCAAAGAACACTTTCCAGAAAACGTTTAAATAAGAGGTGATGGGCAGTGGTGAATAAATTTGTCTGCATTTTTAAATAAATGTCTAGTGGCTGGGTGATAAGAAAATAAAAACATGGCAAATGCAGGAGAAAGTGACAAACAAAAGCTTTTTTTCTCTCTCTTTCTCCCTCCATCCTCCACAACCCCCCCCCCCCCCCCTCAATGAAATGAGTTTTCTACGGAAGTGGACACACACAGAGAGAGAGAGAGAGAGAGAGAGAGAGAGAGAGAGAGAGAGAGAGAGAGAGAGGGGTTCTTGCCTTCTTACTCTTGTGATTATGCGACAAAAAAAAAGTAAAAGAGATCGTAACGCAAGTTAAAAGTATGAGACAAGACAACGCGGTTGCTATCTGTCACGGCGCATGATGTCATCAAGCGGGTAAAAATAATAACAGTGAAGCTTACGGGGTCGTGGGGAAAGAGAGGTGTGAGAGAGAGAGAGAGTAAAAACGACATTTAAAAAAAAAAGAAATACGAGAGAGAGAGAGAGAGAGAGAGACAATGCTGGCGAATGTAAGTGGAAAGAAAAAAACCAGCGAGAAATATTAACTACGTCTAGGACCGGTTCTCAAGCCATTTGTAAGAGAAATGCACCCCTTCTTCTTCTTCTTCTTCTTCTTCTTCTTCTTCTTCTTCTTTTCTTCTTAACTCTCTCACCCATCTTCTCTTTTTTTTTTTTGTTATTATCAACACACAATATTACGAAAACCCCTTAATAGATAATCTGTGTAATATAAATCCATGTAAAATAATGCTTCAGCTAATGTCATCCAATTTCTGTTCGCAGGTAAATCAATTATTGGCCAAAAATTCCAAACCCCACATCTCTTGAAATCCTTTTTTTCGGAGTTTCACTCAAACCAAAACTTTTGTGGGGGGAGGGGGAGCGAGGCGGTCACAAGTATAGTCGATATTTCTTCAACTTCGCATTCCCTAATCACGCAAAGTAGTCCAGTGCATTTAAGAGAGAGAAAATATATTTGTGGAGGAGAATAGTTTGTCTGTGGACTAGTTCCTGATTGATAGTCGTGGATTCATATCGCTCCTGGCAAAATCCAACTTGTTTACAAGTTTTGATAAAAAAAAATTACTATGACTGATGACTAGGGGCATGCGTTTTTCGCGAAATAATCTGGTCGCTCGTTCGACTACAACAAGGTATGCCATTGTTCCCTTGTGATTGGCGGCCGTCTGCGAGAGAAGACATCGCCCTGTCTGGCCGGGCCATTCAGCACTGGATGGCTGTGATTGGTGCGCCGGCAGTAGACATGCACCTGGAATAAACCCAGCCAACCACGAGACACAGACAGTGTTACAGAGTTTTAACACACAGCTGGTCTGGGAATCTTTTCGCGAAAATTACATGGCCCTACTGATGACTAGGGACCGGAAAAATTCGCGGGTTCAATGCCCAGTAGGATGATCTCCATAGTTCTACGTACACTCGGTTCACCCACTCATTGGCTGCTGTCTTGTGAGACGTCCAACGTAGCAGCCTGTGATTCGATAAAGCTTTGGTTTGGTGTTTCTCATTGGCCCAGAGTCATCCAGTTGAGTTGCGAGCCAATAGCAGAGGCAGTACAGAGGTATAACTATATGTATTTTAGCCTATCGCGAAATGATTTCGCGAATTTTTCCGGTATATACTGATGACGCTACATCTATTTGAAGTAATAATCCCGATAGTCTGATGCTTTGAGGCAGTCGGTGTCGAGTCTGAACAAGTTGAGACTTGTCAGTAGGCTTCCAGAGCCGGAAGGGTGAGGTCGTGTTTACCGTGTCCGCCGCGCGTCATGGATAGAGATCCGGATATATCGCGGACTAGCTGCCCGACCCGGCTTCGCACGGCTATACTAATGGAAAAAAATTAAGCCACATCTCCCATTTACAGTAATGGTAAATAAAAAAAATTCAGTGAAAATTTATTACAATGCTGTATAATGTACCGGAGAGAAAATGAATAGCACCGTTGGTTTCCCGACTCGTGCACGCAACGTACAACTGATGTACCCGTACTTCGCTACGGCAGTCTAAAGGCAGATCACTCTTGCGCCGCTCATTATACATGCCCCTCCTTGTGGGTACGCCACTGCCGCGCGATGCCCGTTGCCATGGAGACGCAGAAGGCATGAACAATGCAAAATCCTGTTCTCATGCAGACAAAGTACCCACTGTTGCCTGGTTTTAACCACCAATGGGACCTAATTTTCGGAAAATGTCATCCTGCGTAACATAAGGAACATTACTGTGAAGTTTCAAGTCTGTAAAATATATATACTTGAAAAAAAGGGCAATAAAAAAACAAATTAAACACAGAGAGAGGAAAAAAACAATAGTTTAGGTTTGCGATTTAAAGTGATAAAAAGTATTTAAATACTAATTGAACTCTTATGAAGGTAGCTACTGATTGCTTCGTTGTTAATATCACACGGGTGTTTTTTTACTTGTATGGGAAAATTTGGGATTATTAAGAACGATAAGGCATCTAGTGCATGGCAACAATGTTAATAGGCAATAGGAAATAAACTTCTATGCGCCTGCGGCATTGTCAACACACACTTCGTACGTGTACTGCATGTTGTATCTAACCCCTTCCAACGCATTTGATTCTAAATTGGACTTTTAGTAAGGATCCATAATGTTATTGATAATATAATATAACCTATAGCCTTCCTCGATAAATGTACTATCCAACACTGAAACAATTTTTCAAATCGGACCAGTGGTTCCTGGGATTAGCGCGTTCAAACAAACAAACAATCAAACAAACTCTTCAGCTTTATAATATTAGTATAGATTCGTCTGGCCTCAGGGTAAAATTCAAACTGATATGTGTGCTCAGCCCATGTTTACTTTCCCAGTTGTTTAATTTCTTATCGATAGAGACCGGAAAAATTCGCGGGTTCATTTCGAAATATGCTAAAATTCAAATAATTGTACCGTTGCGATGCTTCTGCTATTGTTTCACTGTTAATATCTAGGACTCTTGTCCAATTAGAGACCATCAATTAAAGAAGTATACAATCACAAGTTACACACTTGAGACGTCTCATAATTCAGTACCCAATGAACATGCGCTGTTTTCCCAAGTAGGCAGAGGATCGTGGAGTATATCCTGAAGGTCATTGAACTCGCGAATTTTTCCAATCTCCACTTATCGAGAATATTTTTACCCTCTTTAATTGGCACTACCTGATTCGCTTACTTCTCTCCTAGCTGGGAATCGTTGGCTTCACGGTCGTAGAGGGGCGTATCCAAACAACAGCTGTCCAATCACGAACCCAGTGCGAGAGTGCGAAGGTTTGCGTTCCAAATTGAGACTAGATCAACGCGCGAAATATCCGTGCACATGACTCGGATTTGGAACAACGCTTTTAACGTCAAGTTTTGTTTGAGAAACGGAGACCAGAAAAAATGGGTCAATGGCTTCCTCCCTACATCAGGACAACGCACCGTATCACACCTCGCCTCTGATCAGCAAATCGTTTGGCAAAAACAAAAGGTTCCTGTCTCTCCACGTCCAGATACACCTCCGATCGAGTATTCAACATTTGGATAGGTGCGCATCGATAGATTAGTTCAAATCTGATGTATAGGGACCGGAAAAATTCGCGAATTCATTTCGCGATATGCTAAAATACAAATCGTTATACCTCAGTGCTGCCTCTGATTTTGGCTCACAACTCGCCTGGATGACTCTGGGCCAATGAGAAACACCCAACCAAAGCTTTATCGAATCACAGGCTGCTACGCTGGAACGTCTCACAAGACAGCAGCCAATTAGTGGGTGGCATTTGACCGAGTGTACGTAGAACTGTGGAGTTCATCCTACAGGTCACTGAACCCCGAATTTTTCGGGTCCCTACTTATAGGATAGACTCCAAGATCATATATGCACTCGGACAAATTACATCTGCTCATTGGCTACTGACTCGTGACAACTCTATTAACTAGGATACTTTTGATTCGATACTTCTTTCGTTGAGGATTATTCATTGGTTCTGGTTCCTTCAGACAACCTGTGGTCCAATCACTTAAGCAGCGAAAGGTTAAACACATTTGTATTCTAGCATATCGTGAAATGAAATCGCAAATTTTTCCGGTCTCTGCTGATGTAAGCCTATCGCCACGACATAACACGGTAAGAAAGCTTCCCCCCCCCCCCCCCAGCATTCTCATAGAGTGGTTTCAGGGAAACCACGGGAAACCTAAATAATGATGGCCAAATTTGGTATCAAACCCGGGTTCTCATCGTATAGGGAGTGCAGCGTCTTAAAACCACGTTGCAAACCTCGCTTCATGTTTGTCGAACTTGAACCTAAGATTCGCACCACGAGTTGTAGTTCCGATAAAAACTTTACTCTCTGGAAAAATAATTCTCGGGTTCAATGACCTCCAGGATGGACTCCACATATGTCACCCGCTCACTGGCTGCTGTCTCGTGAGACGTCCCCAACGTAGCAGCCTGTGATTCGATACAGCTTTGGCTCAGCGTTTCTAATTGGCCCAGAGTCCTCCAGCCTAGTTGCGAGCCAATAGCAGAGGCAGCACAGGCATAATTGTTTGAATTTCTGTCTATCAGGAAATGAATCCGCTAAGTTTTTTCCCGTCCCTTAGGTATCGCGTTCTCGTGTATAGAGATTCGTGTGGCGTCAGGCTAAAAGTCAAATCATTATGTTTGTTCCGGCAACGTTTCCTTTGCACTTGCTGATTTCTTAGCGAGAAACCTTTTTTTGTAAATTGTGAAAATTTAAATTTCTACCCCTTTATTTTTTTTCAACCCCTTGTAGGAATGGTTCATCAAATCAAAAATTGTTTCAGAAAAATATTTTGGATAAAATATATAAGATTAATACAAAATTTGCACAAATTTGATGTTGTTCCTATGAAAAGAGTTATGATTTTTTTTTACCTTCAACCCTTGTTTTTTTCAACCCCTTGCAGTTATGAATGGTCGCATCAAAATCTTATTCAGACTTTGGTACCACTCCTACGCGTTATATTCAATAATTCAATTGGATATGATAAATTTTTTTCTCACCATTTTGTGGTAGTTACAGTAATTTTTCTGGTTTTCTTAAAACCTTCCCCATTTCTACCCCTTTGGTCGGATACTGCCCATTAACGAACTCAACCGAGATTTTTCATTACTAGTTTTTATGTTATCAGTTTGGAAGTGATTTGTTAAAAAAAATTGCAACAATTATCGTGTCCACACACACACACATATAAACTTTTGAGTTGACGATGGTTTTGGGGTCTATGAACCATTAAACTAAATCTACATAAAAAGGGGGGGGGGGGTTCTGTAAAGTCGGTTTACGGACGATAATTTTACGTGATTACTTCATAAGAAAACATTAATGAAAAATTGCATACTTTTTTCATTTTCAAATTTTATTTACGGTTTTTTGCATAATTTATTTTAAATATATATATTTTTTTAAATATAATCACGAACAATTAGTTAAAAAGCTCGCCCTAACCTGTTTGATATTATATATAGAAGATTTTGTCGCACGGTGGTTGGCCGGTTATTGCACGCTCGGCTCAGGCGGAACGTGACAATGAGTCATGCTTTTTTCCTTGCGTGCAGCTGGCGTTCATCGATGTTTAAGACGTTATCACGTCAAAAAATTTCCGAAAGTCGCACCATGGTAACGGCTACAATAGGTAGTGTCTCTGATAAATATTTACTAAAATAGCTAAGCGACCGAAACAGTGTAAACGCGGATGTCTGCCACAACACTGCAGATGGACTGATTGTTCGGACTGGCTGGATGCTGTTCCATACACACGGCTGATAAGTCCGAACTGGTGGGACTGTTTTTTTCCTAACCTAACTAATAACTAGAGACCTGCAAAATTCGCGGATTCATTGACCACTAGGATAGACTCCACAGTCCTTTAAATTCTCGCGGTAATGACACCTATTCATTGGCTACTGACGCGTGAGACGTCTCAATTTAGGCTGTCCGTATTTCGGCACTTTCTTGGTTTAGTGTTTCCCATTGGCTCGCATTTCCCCGGATAAAATGTGGGCCAATCGCAGAAGCGGTACGAAGGTAATAGTTGTTTTGATGCTGGCCTATCGCGTAATGAATCCGCGAATTTTGCATGTCTCTACCGGTAATAACTAAGTGTATTTGGTGAGGGGTCTGGGTAGGGAAGACTCTTAAGTGCGTCTCAGGCCGAAGCCTGTGTGCCAGGGCCTTAAGTGGATTCCAAAAGCCGCGTGTTGGGACCTTGGGGTCTCCCTCCCCTCCACACCCCACTACTCCATGCTTCTACTACACCATCACAAGCTTATAACCTTAACAAAAACCTTCCTGTCCCAACCGCTCCCCCCATCCACCTTCAAGGCACCGACTACCTGGTGCTCCCCGCTGTACTGTACCGCCCGAAAACATCTGCCACGTGCGTTGCTTCGTTAGCAGCGCATTATCATTTAAATCGCGTCTCCCACTCCCCGCCGTGAAAAAAAAAATAAAATAAAAATAAAACCTTGTACCTTAACAAATCATTGGTTAACGGCAATGAAAAAAAAAAAATTTTTACGTATGAGTAGAGACCTGATAAATTCGCGGGTTTCGTTTCGTATTATGCTAAAATTCAAATAATTATACCGTTGTGCTGCTTCTGACATAGGTTCACTGTTAATCTGGAGGACTGAGGGCCAATTAGAGACCCTCACTCGTAGAAGTGTCGAATCACAGGCCACCCAGTCGTGACGACTCACAAGTCAGCAAGCCAATGAACAGTTGGCATCTGCCCGAGTGTGCAGAGGATATCGGAGTCTATCCTGGAGGTCATTGAACCCGCGAATATTTCCGGCCTCTACGTATGAGCAATTGCAACTTTAATTTTTTTTTTTTGCGAACAAAGACTTTTTTTGTTTTAAAAGAAAAATATGTATAGGTACGTACTTAAATCAAATCCTGGTTCATAAACTACGCAAGAAATCAAGATTTTTTAGCAACAAAGTTTTAGAGTAACGGTTTTGTAAAAACTGCGCAATAACGCCACGGAAGTTTTGTTCAACTCACAACTTTCTTTCTTGCGTTTTGGCTTTTGTGTTTTCGACGGCCATATTTGAAGAGAAGTGTTCGTGTGTAGAAGGTCAAGATATTCTTTTTTATTATATACATCATGGTTACACTTGTTAAACTACATAGTGAGGACAGTAACACTTTGAAATCAAATTAATGATTTTATTTAGATAAATATGAATATTTAAAAGAAGGCCTTGACATAATTTTCCTACTGTTTTCAATTTCAAGTTGTCTGAAGTAGCTTGCCTTCTGGGTTGTAGCCGCTTCCAAGGCGAATAATTCACCGACGTTTCGGTCGACATTGCAGTAGCCATCATCAGGGAGCATTTACCTACTGTAGGTAACTGCAGGTAACTGCTCCCTGATGATGGCGACTGCAATGTCGACCGAAACGTCGGTGAAATTATTCGCCAAGGACGCGGCTACAACCCAGAAGCCAAGCTACTTCAGACAATGGCCGTGAAAGCCTGCGAACATTATTTTCAAGTTTGTATGGTTGGTGACGTCTTGTGTCTTGCGTGCTTTACAAACTACTGTGGTTTTCTTGCGTTGGTTTGCGTGTTACGTTGTTGCGTCGTTGCGTTTCTTGCGTAGTTCACAGACTCAGCATAAAGGCAAGCTTGCATTTTATTAAAATGGAGCAGAAAAATTTCTCTTGAAGGCGTTAGTTGTAGACTTTGCTCTAAAGTAAAGTTCGAAGATTTCCTATGCCTAGGGGCATGCAGATTTCGCGAAAAGATTTCGAGACTAGATGAATGTTAAAACACCGGTAACAACGTCTGTGTTTCGTGATTGGGTGAGTTACTCCCAGGTACATGTTGATTGTCCCAACATCAATCACAGTGATTCATTTGCGGGAAGTAAACGCGTCCTGAGTGGCTCGGTCAAACAAGGCAACGACTTATCTCGCAGACGGCCGCCAATCACAAGGAAGAAACCACAGGTGCGGGTATACTTACCTTATTGCAGTCTAATAAGTGTTCAGATATATTCGCAAAAATTGCCTGCCCCTACCTATGTCTCATTTACTTATGGCTTTTTAACCAAAGAATTCATTTAGTTTAAAAGCTGCACAAATGTGCCATATAGTGAGAAACTAGCCTTGGAAGTATGAGAATTGTTTTGATGCTATCACGAAGTGCGATGTTCGTTTTTTTAAATATATAAATGGAACAGAAATATACATTTAAAATTACAGATACCTATTTGTAAATTTGTACACTTACATGAAAACTACTACATCACTCCCTACAAAATAGTGATTGCAGTAGAACTGCAATACCTCCAATAGTTAAATACTAGCAATACCTCCAATAACTTAGTTAAAGTTATTTGTAAACCGTTTCCCGAATAGCTTTCCGGTATTAACTGCGCACATTAATGAGCATAATAAAACAAATAATTAAACATTTATGCTTGAATGAAACATCAATCAAAATATAAAATGATACATTTTTTTTTCACAAGAAATACTCAGAATTATCGCGAAAAACGCATTTCATATATGCAAAAAAAAAAACCATGGCCATGTGTTGTACAAAAAAAATGCAATATCTTTCTTGTAGTATTACAAACTGGTTTCCAAAGGAATCTTTTGGAGAAAGTATAGGTTTTTTTTTTGTGACGAAAGATAGCGCCGCAAGCCTTTGTATGGCCGCAAGGGTACGCGAGAAGGTATTGGGCTGGTGGAGGAGATGATTAATTTCCGAGCGTAACGTAAAGTGCAACGCACGGGTGTGGAGCTCTCGATGGCTGGAGAACTTGAGAAAGTTATGCCGGGTAGGGGGGGGGGGGGGGGTAATTGAGCTCCAGAACTTAGCAGGGCAATGCGTAGAGAGCGGAAAAATTCGCGGGTTCATTTCCGGATATGTTAAAATTCAAATAATTATACCGTTGTGCTGCTTCTGCTATTGGTTCACCGTTAATATGTAGTGACTCATGGCCAATTAGAGACAATCAATCAAAGAAGTATCCAACCACAAGTTACACACTTGAGACGCCTCAAATTTCAGCACCCAATGAACGGGCCGCCGTTTGCCCAAGTAGGACAGAGGATCGTGGAATCTATCCTGGAGGTCATTGAACTCGCGAACCTTTTTCCTGTCTCTAGCAATGCGTTAGTGAAGCGACGCTACGGTGTTGCAATTTTCGTTACGCTGCCAGTGATTTTGGAAACACAATTCTCTCCTCGGGAACAAAGCCGTGTCCCAACTCCGCACTTCCTGGACATTGTGTCGTTCATTGTGTTTCTGTGGACTTCATTATCTGTTTTTATTGTTCAAGTGAACTATTGAATCCTTAGTATCGTCGTTCGACTGGGTTATCGAAGCGCCAAGTTTCACTTCGTACGAACTTGGAAGCTGTATGAACATTTAATTTTTTGAAGTTATTCTTCTTTGGGCGTGTTATATTAAAAAAACGATATGAAAGCGAATTTTTACGATGCTAGAGCACCATGCAACGAAATTTTCACAGAACGAAAAAAAAAAAAAAGCTACATATAAGTATAAAAAAAATACATATGTGGTTTTAAACCTTATACTTTAGTGATTGATATTGGATACTGGTCCATATAATTAAAAAAAACATGGATATTTATTTAAATTGTTTTTATAAAATTTTAAGTGTGTTTATATAAGTGCGGTTATGTTCCCGTATTTATAATATGTTTTCGTTATAAATTATTACATTATTATTTAATGAATAACTAAAATTAATAAATTAAAATAAGCATTCTGCATAATTTTTGATTATCATTATTAATTAAAAATTATCTCAATTATTTTAGTTTATTAAAAATTACTTTTATTAATGTGTTCATATTAATATTGAATACCGGTAAATTATAGTAAAAAAATTTTTTGATTAAATTAATAACAACCGTATTTATATCACTCCAGTCCCTTTATTATTTTATTAATATTAATTATTTCCGTGTAAAATTAAAGTATTTTTTTATTACACCAAGTAAGTATAACTTCTATCGCGCGTTCGTAAGTATAACGCAGAATTTTTTAACAGTGTAGGTAATAGATGTAATTCCGGAAATTTCGTGAAGACGTCTGGCGCCATTCCAAAATTCAAAGCTTTCCAACGTTTGCTTTTTGTTCTCGCACCTGATTGGCTTGTTTCTTTCTCTCCTGTGGCTGGCAGTCGTCAGCTATCTGTCGCGGAGGAGCATCTATCAACTTTGGAACGATTTACAAATAACATTTAAAAAAGCTGCACTTACGCCCGTACGCGCTTATTTCTGCCACGTCCTCAGTTGAATGTCATCTATCCCCCCCCCCCCCTTGGTTTTGGGTTAAATTCCAATATGGTTTCAGCAAAAAAAAAAAAAACATTTTTTTAAAAAAAAGCGGGAGTGCTAGGTCACAAAAAAAAAACAAATTGTAAAAATTTCCCGTGTAGGACTTCGCAATTTAATGGCGGTCTCTTATTTTTTTTTTCTTAAGACGTTCACTCTCCCAGTACTTCTTTTATTGTTACTTTAATGACGATAAAGACGAAATCCACTATTTTTAATGACTTAATCTACTTTTTTTATATATATAACACCGTACAATTTTGCCTCTACGTATAACTTTCTCTCGCTCGCTTCCCTGCCCCCTTTTATCTCTCTCTTTCTCTCTCCATGGTTTTTATCTCCCGTTTTCAAGCCCCGATTCGCAGATTACTCACTGTGATCGCGCCACGGGATTGTCACCAATTGCGGGTGGAAGGCTCGTCACATCTGACAGTTGACACCCGCTCGGTTGACACGCATATCGAAACGCAGAGTCGCCACGATGTTTGAAATGATGGGTGGGGGGGGGGGGGATGAGTTGACTGTCACTGTACACGTCGCTTGTCGAAAAAATAAATAAATTATTTTTGACGCTAATCCGGCAATAGGAAACGGGGGGCTCCATCGTTGCGTTGCGACCGTCGCGTCGCAAAACTTTGCGAAATGCGCTGACGCATTTAGGCCGAGTCCATAAGCTACAAGTGCAAGGTAACGCAAAGCGCAGCCAACGCAAAAAAAAAAAAAACTTTTTTTTGTTCTTTCACAAGGGTAGTCATTGGAAACTCAGTTACAAGAGTCACCAACACTATAGCTTAAAATTGAAAAGACAAAGGGGTTGTCTGCAAAGTCGGTTTATGGACGATAATTTTACGTGATAACGCCATAAGAAAACATTGATGAAAAAAAAGCATAGGCCTACTTTTTAATTTTCAAATATTATTTACAGTTTTTGCAAATTAAATTTAAATAATTTGTTATAATCACGAACAATTAGTTTGAAAGCCCGCCTTAACCTGTTTGATATTAGGTATAGAAGATTTTCTCGCACGGTGGTTGGCCGGTTCTTGCACGCTAGGCTCAGGCGGAACGTGACAATAAGTCATGCTTTTTCGTGCGTGCAGCCGGAGTTCATCGATTTATAAGACGTTATCACGTCAAAAAACACTGTAATGTTTTTTTTTTGTACTTTCACAGGGGTAGTCCTTGGAAACTCAGTTGCAAGAGTCACCAACTTTATAGCTTCAAAATTTAAAAATATATATATATTAGTAGGATCATGCATATTTCACGAAACGATTCCCGAGTCTACCAGAAAGTTAAAACACTGTAGCATTGTCTGTGTTTCGTGATTGGGTGAATTTTTCTTTCAGGTACATGTCTACTGTCAGCGCACCAATCACAGCCATCCAGTGCGGAAGCAATAGCGTCCCTGAGTGGCTCGGTCAAACAAGGCAACGACTTCTCTCGCAGACGGTCGCCAATCACAAGGAAGAAACCTCAGGTGCGGGTATACCTTGTTGCAGTCTAACAGGCGTTCAGATTTTTTTTTCCACGAAAAATGCCTGCCCCTATAAATAATGGTAGGGGCACACGTGTGGCTTTGAATTCGAGCCTGACGACCTACGAATAATCAAAGTTCTCGGGGTCTCTAATTGTGATGATTACTGATTAGGCATCGGGAAAAATTCGCGGGTTCAATGACCTCCAGGATGGACTGCACAGTACTTACTATATGTACACTCGGGCAGATGTCACCCGCTCACTGGCTGCTGTCTTGTGAGACGTCCCCAACGTAGTAGCCTGTGATTAGACACAACTTTGGTCGAATTTTCTTATTGCCCCAAAGTCTTCTAGATATAGAGACCGGAAAAAATTCGCGGATTCATTTCACGACAGCCTGAAATTCAAATAGTTATACCTCAGTGCTGCCTCTGCTATTGGCTCACAACTCACCTGGATGACTCTGGGCCAGTGAGAAACACTCAACCGAAGCTGTATCGAATCACAGGCTGCTACGTTGGAACACCTCCACAAGACAGCAGCCAATGAGAGGGTGACATTTGACCGATTGTACGTAGAACTATAAAATTCATCCTAGAGGTCATTGAACCCGCGAATCTTTCCGGTCCCTATCTAGATGAGATGTGAGCCGATAGCAGAAGCAGCACTGAGGTATATCTTAGTATTTACCTTTGGGCAAATGTTTTACAGGTTAAAAATTCTATTTTCTTGATTTAAAATGCTTATCACAAGCTATAATAGAAACTACATATAGTAAATTATAAATTGATCATGAAGTTGAGCAGATAACTTTTTAACGCCATCGGGGATTTTGAAATACCATTTTCGATAACCACAACTGCGATCTTCGTGAGTAAGCGGTAGCAAATTTACTAAATAATATACTTTTATGTTCAAGTGAACTCATTTTTCTAAAAAAAAAAAAAAAAAAAAAAAAAAAACCTACATTCTGGTTCACGGAATAGAAACCTTCCCCCACCCCTTTTCATTAATCGCTTTACCCTAGTCATTATAAGACTGTCGAAACCTTTCCAACATTAAACTTGCCTGTACAAGTTTCCTTTCATGGTTTCGTCTTTAACACGTATTTTTATAACAGTAAAAAAATTTTTAAAGCAGTCATGAGGACTGCCGACAGAAATGAAAACTTAAAACTATAAACAAACAGTTGATATTTTCAATTTTCTTTTTCTGTCGTCTGAAGACATATTTAAGGTTTTTCACACAGAATCGAGGATCGAAAAAAAATATTAAAAATAGATAGAGATAGATAGATAGAGAGAATAACAATATAATGTACACGACATTTTTTCCCTAAACTTCAAATGATAGAAGTAATAATAATAATAATAGAAGTAACTATTATTAATATTAATAATATAATTAAGAAAATACAAATATAATTTGAAATAAGAAATACTAACTTTGTAAAATATACTTGTGTAACAAAAGAAAATATTTTTTTTTTTATAAAAATCAGAGACTTTTTCGCAATTTTTACGAAAAAAAAATATTATCACACAACAAATTTGTTTTTTATCACGTTAGTAAAATTACTCCTAAATTACTATAAAATACGCAATGCATAGTAATTGTAGGTATTAAAAAAATAATAATGTTCTTAATTTTTAGGTTATAGCCTATTGCTACAAAGACTCCGTTCTCTTCGTTATTCAAACTATATATCTATATGAGAATATTAATATATTTTATACTCACTTTTTACTGCACAGTAATCGTATACATAAGATTTAAAATATAAATGGAACCAAAACACAATTTGAACAGATATAGTGTTATCGTTAACACGTCACGTGACCATGTCAATGACGACTTAACATGAATTTACTCCCTATCCAAACCTTCCTATAGAAGTTTTCACTTCAAAAAAATCAGATCTTATCAGCGGCTCTGGAAAGTACGTAAGAGAGAAATCAAATTTGATATCTCCACAAAAGTGGACGGCTGCAAAACAAATGCCTGAAAACGAAGCAAATCACATTTGACACGCGGAATAATAGTCTTCCTGAAAACATATGACACACAAAAAAAAACACTATCATTTGCCATTCTGACAACTATTGGCTATACCTATTCATGTTAACAAACGTTCTCTTCAATGAATATAATAATAAATAAATTAATAAGTATATTAACCGAAGATAACTTACAATCATTCCTAAAATTTGAAATAAGTAGTTACTTGCCAGACACAGCTAAGCTTTCGAAAGCGATGCAGGGTCACCGTTCCAACTAAATAATACCTAAATTTTACAAATCCCAGGTGTTTATTTTATTTTAATAATTAATTAAAATTATTAAGGTTTTCTTGTTTTATCAGCAGAGTTATAACATTTACTACCTTTTTTTTACATTTACGTGTTTTTTTTCCCCTGAGTAGATTTTATTTTTAAGACTTTATGTTGAATTCGTAAATAAAATATTTTTATTTTATCTCCTTTTTTTTAATCGTCTTAAAATTCCATGTAGTTACAGAGAAAATACACGTTGAGGCTCTCTGAAAAATTGGAAAATCTGTTTACTTATTATTTAACTCATTATCACTCGAAAGTATGCCGACCCCTGCGCTAGAATTTTTGTACCGTTAACAATGGGGGGAGGGGGAATAAAGTTTTTCACAAGTGATAAATCCTAGACTCGATCGGGAATTAACCATGTAACTTGCGTTCTTTGAATGATACATGCAATGGGAGATACCGAATTGAACAATTATTTTGGACATTAACTCCATAGCCAGTTTGCACTGTATGTCATAGAGAAAACCCGAGGAACGGACAATGAAGAATGATTGCACAAACACACAGAAAAAAAGCCAAAATCAGGTGATGTCAATGTTAAAAAAAAATACATATACAGAACAAGACAACTCAGTGGAAGAAATTAGTCAGAACAATAAACACAGCGGAGACTAACACGATGGGCCAACAACGACGAGACATTTGCATCAGTAACGGTACATACAAACAAACAACATTGGACAAAAAAAACAGCGACAGACGGAGGAACACAATGATGGTGCCAAACACATTATTTACAACACAATGACTATAGACCGGGAACATTCGCGGGTTCAATGACCTCCAGGATAGACTCCAATATCCTCTACACACTCGGGCAAATGCCAACTGTTCATTGGCTGCTGACTTGTGAGTCGTCACACGACTGGGTGGCCTGTGATTCGACACTTCTATGAGTGAGGGTCTCTAATTGGCCCTCAGTCCTCCAGATTAACAGTGGACCAATGGCAGAAGCAGCACTAAGGTATAATTATTTGAATTTTAGCATAGCACGTAATGAACCCGCGAATTTTTCAGGTCTCTAACAATGACGCACGTGTGAATCATGCGATGAAATTAAGCTGGTATTCTGGCAGTGCAGGCTTTCCAAGACGTAACAGTTGCGATGTTTCGGGAACAGAAATCTGCTCCCATCACCAGGCAAGGACACTTAGCTTTCTCTAAAATTAAGCAAGGAAAAGGAAACAAAGGCCATCTTAACATACAACCACCAATTCGTGAGCGAATCAGAAGTCGCATGCAACGGAAATGGTTGAACCACGGTGTGGTAATCTACGGTGGATGTCGTGAATCAATGTTCGCAAAGACAAAGGGAAACGAATTTTAACAAAATGGTCAGAATTTTAATAAAATATATTTTATTATCTTTGAAAGATTTGTGCAATGGGAGTGCATGACTTGATGTAAGCTTTGGTACATACGCCATTGCTAGGCACATGTATTTCTGTAGAAGAAAACTACAAAAAACACAAAAGTCAAAAACACAAATTAAGCAAAAAAAATTGCTGTTAACAGGATATAAACACCACATAATATTCCATAACAGGAATATGGTCAACAAACAAAGAAAAACAAAGAAAAATGGACTAACAGAACGAAAAAACCCCCACAAATGATGACAGCACAAAAATATTGAACCCAAAAAAATTTAGCGCAGCAGTTGAAACGAGACAAGAACACGACAAAACGAAAAGACGAAACAAACACAATAGTTTTCTAAAACAGAAACAAGCGACGTAACGATATTTTATAAAATGAGGTTCATAGCTAGGATTTAGTAACTTTTCAGGTATTTTTCGCTTTTACCTGAGCCGTTTTTTTATATATTTTTAAATTACGGTCTTCTTATCAAACTATTCAATTGTTGAAGTTGCTGCTCCAGCAGAGAATCCTAGCTGTGGGTAATAGCGTATGTCCAAAATAATGTCTCTAGCCACTGAGCTGTGACGTCGCAAACATTTATTCACCTATCTTTGAGTAAATAGTTAAATCTCAAAGTCAAAATCACAGAAACGTACAATGAGAGAATGTTTTGTTCGCCCCAAAAATTATATTTTTGTACTTAGGTATATGGTGAAATTATATTTTGTTCATGCAAACAAGTATTTTTAGTAGGAAAGATTTTGTTGATCCGATTTCGTCAGCTCAGCTGCATACTTGCCAACTTGTACGATTTACCCGTAAAATGTACGGAAAATCATGTTACTGTACGATTGTACGGCCATATCAGTTGTTTTACTGGTTTTCCGACATTTTTACTTTATTAAAATACGTTTGTAAGATTTTGGTATCGTATCAGCGACGGGATATCAAGGTCATATAAAATACGTCCGTGTCAATTGTTTCTTCATTGGTTGCTACAAGCCAATCATCGCGTAGTTTATGTTGTGTTTATCTTTTGGGCTCTGACTTTTGGGCATGTATTTTTTTTTAGCAGTCTTGGAGTATTTTAGCGCGGAAGAAAGTGTTGTGGTTTGAATACGGTTATATAATTATTTTTTATTTAGCTTGCGTTAAACGAAATGCGTAGTGCTACGTAAATAATTATTTAGATATGCGTGTATTGTAATTGCGTTTGTGGCATCAGTACGATTGTATTGTTTACAATATGAGCGGAAAAACCAAGCAGTTCTCGCAGGCATTCAGAGACGTGTATATGCAAGAGTTTCCGTATATTATCAAGTCTGATAAAGGTAATACGTATGCCTTCTTTAAGGTTTGTCGTTGCGATGTAAACATTGCACACGGCGGAAAAAACGACATTAGAAATCATGGCAAAACCACCAAACACAACATTAACATGAAAAGTGGCGAAGAAAATACGAAAATTCAGAATTATTTTGTGAAAACTGAAAGCGTGGACAATGCCGTCATTAGAAGTGAGTGTTTGTTCACGCATTTCATTGTGGAACATAACCTGCCGCTTAGTGTGGCTGACCACGCCGGGCCTTTATTTAGGAAAATGTTTCCTTCATCCGACGTCGCGAATAATTATAGCTGTGGCAGAACAAAAACATCTGCTATTGTTAAAGAAATGTCTGCAAATGCTACAGAGGATATTGTGACGCATTTGCAAAATGGCCCTTTTTGTTTGTCAACCGATGGGAGTAATGATTCCGATTCCAAACTGTATCCAGTGGTGGTTACGTTTTTTGACGAAAATGTGCAAAAAATGGTCTCGTGCATTCTTTCGCTGCCTAATTTACAAGGCGACGCAACAGGTCGTAATATCGGCAGTTTGATGTTGGCAGAATTGGAACGTCTTAAAGTACCCATAAAAACATATCATTTTCTGCAGACAATGCTGCAGTTATGCTTGGACATAAAAATGGTGTGGCAGCTGTTTTAAAAAATGCTCAGGAGGGACTTATTGTAATGGGATGTTTGTGCCATTTGATTAATTTGGCTGCAGAAAAGGGGTCAAGTTGCTTGCCAGTAAAAATTGACGAAATTTTAATATACATTTATTATTATCTTGAGAAAAGCAGCAAACGAAAAGAAAGTCTGGCAGAATTTCAAAATATACACAATAAAGATGTTAAGAAGATTTTGAAACATGTTTGTACCAGGTGGCTGTCATTGGGTAGAAGTCTGACTAGATTTGTAGATCAGTGGGAACCTTTGTTGAGTTTCTTCAAGAAAGAAATCAGTCATCAGAAACCACAGTGTTCGTCACTGACATCTTGCAGGATTCCGAAAGAGAGTAACCAATCTGAAGAGAGGGTAGGCATGATTCAGAAACCATCAGGTTCTTCTCTCTTGCCCAAAGAGAACTTCACATCAGTAGGTAAGTCAGATGATCTTTCACCATCGTGTTCTTCCTCACCTTCAAGCATGACAACCAAGCCGTCTGGAACAAAAGAATCTTTTAATTTTGAAAGAAAACAGTCAAGTAAAAGAAAAGCAGATGGTGATTTTAAGGTCTCTTACAAGAAAATGGCTGGTGCAGTCTTGTCAGTAAGTGATTCTGACCTTATTTTGAAAAGTGTCCAAATTTAAGTCGTGTAGAAAAGCTGTTTTTATTTCTCTCAATGCCACTGAATAGAGCTTTCTGCTTGTTTTTGTTGCATGTGATACCCACATTTGAAAAAGTAAACATAATGCTCCAGGCATCAGAACCGCAAATTCACATTTTGCGACACATGCTCTGTGACTTGTTGAAAGAGATATTATCTAAGTTTGTTAAGCCTGCTGCTATCAAGAATGTGGATATTCTTGAAGTTAGCTATCATGCTGTTGAAAATCAGAGGCAAGACTCTGATATGGTTATTGGCTTTCAGACTTCACAAACAAGTGAATTAAAAGCATCTGACAAAAAAGTGTTTTATGAATCTGTGAAAAAGTATTTCATCACTGCATGTGACTATATTGTTAACAAGTTTCCTCTGAAGAACGAAGTTTTGATGAAAGCAAGTGCTACCAACATTGAGGTTTCTCTGATGTTGAGTACGTACTTCCTGAAATTGTTTCCTGTAATGTTACCACTTAAAGACAATGAAACAAGGAGCATGGCCATGGATGAACTTCACAAACAGTTCATTTCCCTTCAGCTGGAAGATCTTTCTTGTTTAACACAGAGTGCCAATATTGTGGAAAAATGGGTCAGTGTCTCAAATATGAAAAGCATAACTGGGGAACCGAAATTTGATAGACTATCTAGAGTAATGTTTTCCATACTCACAATCCCTCACAGTAATGCAGAGTGCGAGAGGGTGTTTAGTTTGGTCAAGAAAAACAGGACCCAGTTCAGATCCCAGTTGTCAAATAACTCTCTTGAAAGCATTTCTGTAATTAAATCCAGACAAGTGGGTTTTTGCTATGATCAGAAGTTTTCTGAGAAATTTCTTCAAAAAGCTAAGAAAGCTACTGCAGCATCACTGAAGCATTTTCCTTAAGAAAAAAAAAGCTAGTTCGAAAGTGTTGTAAATAAGTTTGTAGGCCTATATTTAATTACATACCTAGATAAGAACATGAATTGAGTGCAGCTGATGATGGGTGCAATATTGTGTAAACTTCTATATCAGATGTGTGTGAAATATGAAATTCACAATATTACAATGCAGATGTTTAGGTAATTTAATAGCTGTATGTACTTTTTTGTTAGATAGTATAAAATATACAGTATTTGGTTATTTGTTATGTTTAATCGTGGAGTAACCAAATTGCCGTGTTTGGTTTACGCTATAATTAATCATTTAAAATTTCTACTGAATTGGGAATTTCAAAAGTTGGCAAGTATGCAGCTGTGTGTATTGTTAGTTGCAAACTAGAGACCGGAAAAATTCGCGGGTTCATTTCGTGATATGCTAAAATTCAAATAATTATACCGTTGTGCTGCTTCTGATATTGGTTCACTGTTAATATGTAGGACCCTTGGTCAATTAGTGACATTCAATCAAAAAAAGTATCCAATCACAAGTTACCCTCTTGAGACGCCTCAAAATTCAGCACCCAATGAACAGGCGCCGTTTGTCCAAGTAGGCAGAGGATCATAGAGTCTATCCTGGAGGTCATTGAACTCGCGAATTTTTCCAGTCTCTAGTTGCAACTAATCAAATTTAGTTACCCACCAAATTTGGCTAGGCGAACAAAATATTTTATGAGAGTAAATAAATATTTGTTTCACCAAATATGAACAAATATTTATTTGAATAAAAACTAACATTTCTCTGTGTACAATACAATATGTTATTTTCGGACAAAGCGTAGCCTATAGGTAGGCCTGTAAAAAACAGTAAATGTAGGTTAAATTATATTTTTAATATATTTTTGAATGTTTTTTTTTTTGTGGAACTCGAGGGGTGTTATTATTAGTTATTACTAGTTTTGTGTTCAGTAACTTGAATGATCTTTCTGTTTTTTTTTTTTCATCTTTATTTTTAACCTGTGCTACCAGTGTTATCGATTAACTTATTATTAGAGACCTGTAAAATTCGCGGATTCATTTCGCGATAGGATAGAGTCCAAATACTTTTGACATTATTTTGCTTCAGTGATTGGGCCACAGTTTATCTAAAGGACTCTGGGCCAATGAAAAATCTTTAACAGAAGAATTAGCGAATCACGATCATTCCAGTCAACAGGTGTTACGAGTCGGTAACCAATCAGCAGATGTAATTTGCACGAGTGCATAGAGGATCATGGAGTCTATCCTTTAGGGATTTTAAATCGCCAATTTTACAGGTCTCTACTTATTATTGTGATTGTTTTCGTGGAGTTTTTTTTTCCAGATGAATTCCGTGCAGAAAACTGCTTCAGTGATGGAAACCTGCACGTCGCAAAATCTGTCAGACGTGTCTCAAGGACAAAGTAGCTCTTCCCCCTCCCCATGTCCGCCACAAAAAAAAAAAAGACTATGTCAGTTGTGGGGCAGATAAGGCCTCGTTTACCTGTACATGTATGTACTTATATCTCAAACACAAATAATTCAGTTCATCAGCCCTCCAACAGGTTTTTTTATGACGTGATAACGTCTTATAAATCGACGAACGCCGGCTGCACGCACGAAAAAGCATGACTCATTGTCACGTTCCGCCTGAACCGAGCGCGCAAGAACCAGCCAACCACCGTGCGAGAAAAATCTTCTACAACATCAAACAGGTTAAAGCGGGGCTTTTTTTTAACTAATTGTTCGTGATTATATTTAAACAAATTATTTAAATTATTAAATTTAAAAAAAAACTGTAACTAAAATTTGAAAATTAAAATGTATGCAATTTTTCGTCAATGTTTTCTTATGACGTTGTCACTTAAAAATTATCGTCCGTGAACCGACTTTACAGACACACCCCCCCCCCCCCCTACTTTCTTTTTGTGTTGCGTGTTCCAACACTACGATATTCAAGTTAATATCCATAGTAAATAATTACTAGGGACCGGAAAAATTCGCGGGTTCAATGAACTGTACGATGAACTCCACAGTTCTACGTACACTCAGACAAAATGCCAACCCCACTCATTGTCTGCTGTGTTTGTGAGACGTTCCAGCGTAGCAGCCTGTGATTCGATAAAGCTTTGCTTGGGCGTTTCTCATTGTGGCCCAGAGTCATCCAGGTGAGTTGCGAACCAATAGCAAGAGGCAGCACTGAGGTATAACCATTTGTATTTGGACGTAGTTATGCAAAAAGGAACCAACCCACAATTTTGTTATATTTTATTTGAAAATAAATTAAAATAGTACAAGGTTGATCGTACCGTTGTTGCTATTGTTATATCAGTATTTATACTAGACCATTAAAATTATACCCACATTATGTTATCAATACGAGAATTACAATTTATAATTAATTTTAACTTCAAAATATTCAGAATAGGTTTCATGTGGGGTTGGTTCCTTTTTTGCATAACTACGTCCATTTTAGCCTATCGCGAAATGAATTCGCGAATTTTTTCCGGTCTCTAATTATTACTCTGCCAGTTTAGCGCCCCACTCCCCCCCCCTCCCCAAATGCCGGGTTCTGGTGGGATCGACAGCGCAGCGTGGCTCAGGCTACGTGGCACGCGCCGTACCTGCTGGAAGCTTCGCTGCGCCGCCGGCGGGGGCGGTGACGTTTATGGGGGGCGGCGAGGGACCGGTGCCGCCTCCGAACCGCCGCCGCCGCGTGAAGCGGGCGCCTTGACGCCCGGGCGTCCGTGTGTGTGTGGGAGGGGGGGGGGCGGGGCGAGACGGCGTCGAACCCTCTCATTGGCTGCTTTCCTCTCTCCTTGGCTCCGCCTACGTGGGTTAGAAAAAAAAAATACGCGGACCGCGCAGAAAACGACGAACGCGAAAGAAAAAAAACAACCAAAAATATATATATATCTCCACCGGTGCCACGTGACGTCGAAATAATAGAAAATTTTTGCTTTTTTTTATTATTATTTTTCTTCTCTCAGTCGCGATCACTCATATTATTCTCGGCACCGTCGACAATTTTTTACTTTCCCACCTCCCTCTTCTACTTCTTCAACATGCCGTACCAAATTTTTTTTTTTCCCCTCCCCGTTGGTTCAAAACGTACTACCTTGTGAGTGAACCCCCTCCTGCTGCAAAAAAAAAATTATATATAATATTTTTTTTTCATCTTTAATAAAGAGTATTTCTATGCTTCACCCTTGGCCGGCTCATTTACGTTCGTTACAGGTGCGATGGTGGAACATAACCCCCCCCCCCCCACCCCCCAAACACAACCCTAGTTCCTTTTTCAGCAAGTAGCCGGTTCATTGCCCAAGCTATCCATGACCGCCCCTGCTTGGATTGGAGGGAGATTATCATTTAATTTTATTTTTACTGCTGAAGTTTCTTTGGGCTATATGACATCTGGTTGGTTTCGTAATTATTTTAGCTTAAGGGAGGATAAGGCCCCTTCAATCTTGGATTTTTTTCTATCTTTTTCGCTATAATTCTAATTTCTTACTACCTATCCCAATTTTTGACGTGACAATGTCTAATAAATCGATGAACGCCGGCTGCACGCACGAAAGTGTCCCGTTACGCACATTATCCCGTTACGCTGTGTCCCGTTACGCTCATTGTACGCTTGCGCCGCATCTATCTCTCTTCCACTCGATTGGAACAACCATCGATTTGACTTTTTCGAGGCACATTAAACTTGAAACACTCCCATTCGTTTCCTACTTTTCCTATCATAGTCCTATCCTTAACAGAATAACACAGATTGGAAGAAGTTAAATAGCAAACATGTATAAAAGTTATAGTTAAAATAATCTCTTAGTTAAAGTAATAAACAAATTTGAATTAATGAGTGCAAATAAAAGTAAATTTCTCAATTTAATTTACTGTAGATTTCATTTCACTCCTTTGTATCCAAACAAAACTGTGATAATTCAATAAAAATTATTCAATTTTATTCATAAAAGTATGCAATAATTTTATCAATGTTTTGTTATGACGTTGTCACGTTAAACTATCGTCCGTAAACCGACTTTACAGACAACCAATTTTGTTTTGTTTTGGCATGTCGAAGGCATAAATCGTATCTCCCAGACCTTCTGTGCCTTGTTGCGACCACATACATATTTACTGAAAATATTTTCACGCGGGTGACTACAACTATCGTGGGGATCACAAAAGTTACCAAGTGCAGACTTCAACAAGCATCCAAAGGTAAGTCCCGTGCCACGTACAGAAAAAAAAAAAAAATTAAGAGCGGAAGTAGAGGCCGGAAAAATTCGCGGGTTGAATGACCTTTAGGATAGACTCCAATATCCTTTACACACTCGGGCAAATGCCAACTGTTCATTGGCTGCTGAACACTTGTGAGTCGTCTCGACTGGGTGGCCTGTGATTCGACACTTCTACGAGTGAGGGACTATAATTGGCCCTCAGTCTTCCAGATTAACAGTGGACCAATGGCAGAAGCAGCATTAAGGTATAATTATTTGAATTTTAGCATAACACGTAATGAACCCGCGAATTTTTCAGGTCTCTAATTGGAAGTTTTGTCATTTGAAATTGTAAGGCAGAGAGAACTAATCCCCACTGAAGTGTGTTTAAAAGATAATCACCAGGGGCAGGCATGTTTCGCGAAAAAAAAATCTGAACGCCACGCCGGTTAGACTGCAACAAGCTATACCCGTCACCAGCGGTATCCTCCCTTGTGATTGGCGGGCCGTCTGCGAGAGAAGTCGTTGCCTTGTTTGACCGAGCCACTCAAGGACGGGATTGCTTCCGCACTGAGTCACTGGATTGGTGTTGGGACAATCGACATGTACCTGAGAGAAACTCGTCCAATCACGAAACACAGACTATGCTACAATGTTTTAACTCGCTGCTAATCTCAAAATATTTTCGCGGAATATGCATGCCCCTAATAATCATGTGTCACGTGACCTCTTTGGTTTTTACAGCTGTGCCCCCCTCCCCACCAATTGTACTACGTATTTTAGTAACGTCCTGAATGTATTCGGCAACTCCTCAATGAAGTCATCTTCAAACAAAATTTAGTTTTCGGTAATGCAAATAAAATGCTCGTTCGCAGGCTTTCACGGCCATTCTCTGAAGTAGCTTGGCTTCTGGGTTGTAGCCGCGTCCTTGGCAAATAATTCACCGACGTTTTCGGTCGACATTGCAGTCGCCATCATCAGGGAGCAGTTACCTACTGAGGTTCTTACAAGTTATCCTGCCTTTATATATACTCTCGCCATATCCAACATCCGAAAATACAAGAAAAGATACATTCGAGAATCAGTAGAAATATATTAAAACAACCAACAAACATTAATAGAGAAGATGGCTAAAAATTAAGCTAAATATGGAACCCACTCTTTTGAAATCCTTCAAAACGTAGCTCCACATGCAACATCAGACAGATCGCCCCTTATCGGCAAAACAGCCCAGCCAACCAGAAGACAGGAAGGCTCTGATTGGCCCACAGCTGCAGCCAATCAGGAAGCACCTTACCCCTCAGGCGAGAGAGTTTATAAAGGCAGGAGAACTTGTAAGAACCTCAGTAGGTTACTGCTCCCTGATGATGGCGACTGCAATGTCGACCGAAACGTCGGTGAATTATTCGCCAAGGACGCAGCTACAACCCAGAAGCCAAGCTACTTCAAAATAAAATGCATATTGTCACTAGCTGCGCGTGGATGCGATCCACCAACGTGACGTCATTTAGATTTAATAAGTACGTACTTATATGTAGAGACCGGAAAAATTTGCGGATTCATTTCGTGATAGGCTAGAATCAAAATAGGTACGTTTGCCTTTTTACCGCATCAGTGATTGGGCCACAGTTTATCTGAATGACACTCGGCCAATGATAAACTTTCAACAAAAGAAGTATCGAATCACTAGTGTCCCGATTAACAGGAGACACGAGTCAGTAGCCAATGAGCAGACGTAATTTTCCCGCGTGCATAGAGGAGCATGGAGTATATCCTACAGGTCATTGAAATCGCGAATTTTTCTGGTCTCTACTTATAAGTAGAGATCGGAAAAATTCGCGAATTCATTTCGCGATAGGCTAAAATACAAATCGTTATACCTCAGTGCTGCCTCTGCTTTTGGCTCACAACTCACCTGGATGACTCTGGACCAATGAGAAACACCCGACCAAAGCTTTATCGAATCACAGGCTGCTACGTTGGGACGTCTCACAAGACAGCAGCCAATGAGTGGGTGACATTTGACCGAGTCTACGTAGAACTATGGAGTTCATCCTGGAGGTCATTGAACCCGCGAAATTTTCCGGTCCCTACTAATAAGTAGATACTCGCTGGTTCAGTCACCGATATGATAGACTCCATCATCATGTGCTTTTCTCAAGCAAACTAACACGTTCACTGGGTGGTAAATTGTGGAAAGTCTCCACTGGGTAACTTGCGATTCGATGCTTCTTTGGCTGATCGACTCTCATTGGCAGAGAGAGAGAGAGAGAGAGAGAGAGAGAGAGAGAGATAGAGAGAGCTCCAGTTCAACTGCGAGCCAATAGCAGAAATAGCCGAATGGTACTCATGTTTAAATTTCAGCCGGTCTCTACTTATAAGCAGGGCCCATGTAATTTTACGCGAAAAGATTTTCCAGACCAGCTGCGTGTGAAAACTCTGTAGCATTTCCTGTGTCTCGCGGTTGGCTTGGTTTATTCCAGGTGCATGTCTACTGTCGGCGCACCAATCACAGCCATCCAGTGCGGAAGCCAAACTCGTCCTGAATTGGCCCGGGCCAGACAGGGCGATGTCTTCTCTCGCAGACGGCCGCCAATCACAAGGGAACAATGGCATACCTTGTTGCAGTGTAATGAGCGAGCAGATTATTTCGCTTAAAACGCTTGCCCCATACCCAAAGTCAAACGTGTGAACGTAACACATTCACCCGTCCACTGATCTGCGCCCCAGGCTAATGGCCGCAGGGCTGCCAGTAGAGCCAACCTATATTATACCTCTTGCTCTCTGAAATTATACAAAATCGGATATCATTATACAAACCACCAAACCGTTGGAAAAATAGTTTGCAACGAGTATAGCTATTAATTTTCCATTGCTGTGACTTACGATGAATAGGGAGAAGTTAACATATTCAATATATGTTGATTTCTATCAATTTTAAGTCCTCAGTCTTGTCTGAGGGGAAAAATTTATTATTTTGGTGGTAAAATTTGAATATAGAGAAGAAATGAAAATTTTATATTTGCGAAAAGTCATGTCATACACCCACATCTACACACACAGACAATATATATTAGGTGTATTACGAGTTAAGAATGAAAATTAAAAATAAGAATTGTTACAATAATTATATACATTATATGACCATTCTCACTGTATAAAATTATAGAGACATGGGCTATGCAAACAGGATATATTGGAATACCCATTATATACACATTTTGTATCCAATTATTAGAGACCTGAAAAATTCGCGGTTTCATTACGTGTTATGCTAAAATTCAAATAATTATACCTTAGTGCTGCTTCTGCCATTGGTCCACTGTTAATCTGGAGGAATGAGGGGCCAATTAGAGACCCTCACTCACAGAAGTGTTGAATCACAGGCCACCCAGTAGTGAAGAATCACAAGTCAGCAGCCAATGAACATTTGGCATTTGCCCGAGTGTGTAAAGGATATTGGAGTCTATCCTAAACGTCATTGAACCCTCGAATTTTTCCTGTCTCTACCAATTATACCATCTGGCAGCCCAGACAGGCTGCTGCTTCGTGTGGCTGGCTCCAAACATTAGTGTCTGCTTCCCGTGGGGATTTTTAACGCCACTAGCGCTGCGATTGGATAACCTCTCAGCCACTGGGGGGTAGCCCCCCTGAAGCCCGCCAAATTCAAATTTTGTACTCAGTAAATCTGCATTCCGGACATAGTATCTTTAAATGGTTTTGGCATTCCCTTCCACCAATTAAATATATGCCCCGTAATTTGCGAACACGCTATATTATTAGAGACCGGAAAAATTCGCGGATTCCTTTCGAGACAGGCTGGAATCCAAACTCGTTTAGCTTAATGCTGCGTCAGTGATTGGACCGCATTTTACCTGAAGGACTCTGAGCCAATGGCAAACACTCAACAAAAGTAGTATCGAATCATAAGAATCGCAGTAAACAGGTATCCCGAGTCGGTAGCCAATGACCAGGTGATAGTTGCCCGAGTACATAGAGAATCGTGGAGTCTATCCTAGTGGTCATTGAAACCGCGAATTTTTCCAGTCCCTTTATATTATTATGGTGAGATAAAAATCTCGATTTTTCTCGAATTCGAATCTCGAATCAGAATAGGTATCGCTATAGGGCCAAGCATATTTCGCGAAAAATATTCCGAGACCAACTGAAAGTTAAAACACTGAAGCGTCGTCTGTGCTTCGTGATTGGGTGATTTTCTTTCAGGTACATGGTGATTGTTAAAACACCAATCACACTAATTCAGTGCGGAAGCAAACGCGTCCTGAGTGGCTCGGTCAAAGCAAGGCAACGACTTATCTCGCGGACGGCCGCCAATCACAAGGAAGAAACCGCTGGTCCGGGTATACCTTGTTGCAGTCTAACAGGCGTTCATAGTTTTTTTTTTTTCGCGAAAAATGCCTGCCCCTACTTATCGCGTTAAATTTTAGATACAATGTAAAAATATTTTATTTCTTCGAAACGTCAATAAGCGTGGAATTGAAGTCATTATTACAATATTACATTGGGTAATGATATCTTCCCTGAAGTCCAACAAACCTCTCCTACTCTGTTTTGAAAGAAAAAAAGGTTAAAGACGATCGTATACAATGCAGAGAACAGTACCTTCAGTTACATGTTTAGGAACGTTATCAATGTAATTTTCTCAAATAGGCAGACTAAAAATTTAAAATAGTTGAATATGCTACTAATTAGTTACGTTGGACTGGAAATTTTGTTCAAACTTCTTCACTATAATTAGAGACCGGAAAAATTCGCGGGTTCAATGACCATTAGGATAGACTTCAATATCCTCTACACACTCGGGCAAATGCTAACTGTTCATTGGCTGCTGACTTGTGTGTCGTCACGACTGGGTGGCCTGTGATTCGACACTTCTATGAGTGAGGGTCTCTAATTGGTCCTCGACCAATGGCAAAAGTAGCACTAATGTATAATTATTTGAATTTTAGCATAACACGTAATGAACCTGCGAATTTTTCAGGTCTCTACATATAATATAAAGCATTGCCTTGAAATTTTACAAGTGATATCGATGGCGACAGGGTTTTTCAAGGAATATCCTTGTAAAAGTACAAAAAAAAATTAGTGTATTCTAGAGCTAGTTGGTAGTTGTCTGCCCCGCATTCGTGTAGGGGAGCGTCCAAGCAATTTTGATCCAATCATCAAACCAGTGCAACTGTATACAGGTTGCAGTCTACCTTTGTACCAAACGAACCCAAGAAAATTTCAGGTTCTCCGTTTATAAGTGATCTGGTTTTGTGCACTGATTTTCCAGCCAACAACAACTTGATTGCGTTAATATTCAGTTACTATCGTATCACGCGTATAAATCTGTGGATCAATTTAAGACCGTTTCCGAGAACTTCTTAAAAATGACTTTTAGCCTATAAATTAAGGCCATTTATTTTTCGTGAAATAATCTGGTCGCTCGTTAGACTGCAACAAGGTATGCCCTCTCTAGCCATTGTTCCCTTGTGATTGGCGGCCGTCTGCGAGAGAAGTCATTGCCTTGTTTGACCGAGCCACTCAGGACTGCGTTTGATTCCGTGCTGAGTTACTGTGATCGGTGTTACAATCTACATTTACACAAAAGAAACTCACCCAATCACGGAACACAATCAGCACAGTGTTTTAACTTTTTTTAACTTTCAGAAAGTCTCGCGATATTTTCGCAAAATATTATTGCCCCCAATAATAAGTCATTTATTTTGGAGGGGAAGGAGGGTAATATTTAGTGGCGTATGATAAAAAAAAATTTAATTTGACGTATGATTGGTTTACCAATGTGTGAATCTCAAATTCCCCCCCCCCCCCCCCAACCCAAATCACTCTTAACACCAGGACAAATACGCGTGTTGCCAAAGGGAAATGACATTCCGATTGCAAAACCGGAGATGGTTTAGCGGTCGGTTGGAAAATTAACAACCCTTTAACGAGATTGTACAAAACTTTTGAAATAAAATATTAATTTCCTTTGCATATATATACTTTTTTTTAAAAAAAGCATGGAATGAATTATATACTCACGATGAGCGTCATCAATGTATCCTTTTTTTTCTTTTTTTTCTTTTCAAATCGGCGCGCGTTCGTAGCACTCGATCGCTGTTGCTAGAACGAACACACGTAAAACCATTTGGAAAGGGAAGTAATTATTCGCAGCTTACTGATGACGACTTCCGTTTCGTATTAATTATTTTTTTAAAATATTATATCCTTCTCTTAATGAAGCTTATTCAATATGTTCTTACCCCATTAAACTGTCAAATTAAAAAAAATACAATAGGTATAAACATTCCCAAAGTGTGGAGCTTAAAACGATGTTTAAATTTTTTAAATTTATTTATGTTTTTTTTTGCCAGTATGAAATGTACTTTTTGTTAACTGTTTTATCTATTCTTCCTGCTGGGGGTGGACACTGCGGATAGGCCTACATATACATTTATTTCATAAGATATTCAGTATATGTAAATTATTTGAATTAAAATGACCATCTGTGACGTTATATATTGTTTGCATGTGATTTAATTTTCAACAAAATAATTAGATTAAACCTTAAAAGCCAATTTACTGTGTAAAAATCATAGTCACTACCTACTTTAACATATTTATTATTTATCTATGAAAAATATTTCGTTATTATCTAGGTGTCAAAATTTTCTAATATTTCAAGAATTAAAAAATAAAAATATAACATTAGTTAATCTAAAACAATTAAGTTTATTTTGTGTCACGAATTATCCAGAAGCATTGACTTCTATTCTGTAAAGTTTAAATCATTTAGTCAATTTACTGCTGCTTTTGAGTTGGGAGCCGGAATGTAATATTTGGGTTTCGGATTGCAAATCCTGCAGAAAAATATGCAAGTGAGTTTTTTTTAATTTAATGAAAACTACTCTATTTAGAATGTCACAAGTAGAGCTGGGACCTGCCTCAACTGGCGGATATGCTCGGTCAGGGGCCCGGCTCTTAGAACACTACCGTTTGTCGGCGAGGCGAGCATTCTGGGACCTGCCTCAACTGGCGGATATGCTCGGTCAGGGGCCCGGCTCTGAGAACACTACCGTTTGTCGGCGAGGCGAGCATGTTGGGACCTGCCTCAACTGGCGGATATGCTCGGTCAGGGGCCCGGCTCTGAGAACACTACCGTTTGTCGGCGAGGCGAGCATGTTGGGACCTGCCTCAACTGGCGGATATGCTCGGTCAGGGGCCCGGCTCTGAGAACACTACCGTTTGTCGGCGAGGCGAGCATGTTGGGACCTGCCTCAACTGGCGGATATGCTCGGTCAGGGGCCCGGCTCTGAGAACACTACCGTTTGTCGGCGAGGCGAGCATGTTGGGATCTGTCCCAACTAGCGGATATGCTCGGTCAGGGGCCCGGCTCTGAGAACACTACCGTTTGTCGGCGAGGCGAGCATGTTGGGACCTGTCCCAACTGGCGGATATGCGCGGTCAGGGGCCCGGCTCTGAGAACACTACCGTTTGTCGGCGAGGCGAGCATGTTGGGATCTGTCCCAACTAGCGGATATGCTCGGTCAGGGGTCCGGCTATTAGAACACTACCGTTTGTCGGCGAGGCGAGCATGTTGGGACCTGCCTCAACTGGCGGATATGCTCGGTCAGGGGCCCGGCTCTTAGAACACTACCGTTTGTCGGCGAGGCGAGCATGTTGGGACCTGTCCCAAATGGCGGATATGCTCGGTCAGGGGCCCGGCTCTTAGAACACTACCGTTTGTCGGCGAGGCGAGCATGTTGGGACCTGTCCCAACTGGCGGATATGCTCGGTCAGGGGCCCGGCTCTGAGAACACTACCGTTTGTCGGCGAGGCGAGCATGTTGGGACCTGTCCCAACTGGCGGATATGCTCGGTCAGGGGCCCGGCTCTGAGAACACTACCGTTTGTCGGCGAGGCGAGCATGTTGGGACCTGCCTCAACTGGCGGATATGCTCGGTCAGGGGCCCGGCTCTTAGAACACTACCGTTTGTCGGCGAGGCGAGCATGTTGGGACCTGCCTCAACTGGCGGATATGCTCGGTCAGGGGCCCGGCTCTTAGAACACTACCGTTTGTCGGCGAGGCGAGCATGTTGGGACCTGTCCCAACTAGCGGATATGCTCGGTCAGGGGCCCGGCTATTAGAACACTACACTCTAAAAAAAATTTGTACTTTTACAAGGAAAATTCTTGGAAACCCTGTTGCCAAGTATATTTCTTGCAAAACTACAAGGCAGAGCCTTGCAAAATCGCACATAGTACGAAGCTCTGCCTTGTAGTTTTACAAGTAATATCCTTGGCAACAGGGTTTCCAAGGATTTTCCTTGTAAAATATACAAAAATTTATTTCAGTGTACCGTTTGTCGGCGAGGCGAGCATGTTGGGACCTGTCCCAACTAGCGGATATGCTCGGTCAGGGACCAGGCTATTAGAACACTACAGTTTGTCGGCGAGGCGAGCATGTTGGGACCTGTCCCAACTGGCGGATATGCTCGGTCAGGGGCCCGGCTCTTAGAACACTACCGTTTGTCGGCGAGGCGAGCATGTTGGGACCTGTCCCAACTAGCGGATATGCTCGGTCAGGGACCAGGCTATTAGAACACTACAGTTTGTCGGCGAGGCGAGCATGTTGGGACCTGTCCCAACTAGCGGATATGCTCGGTCAGGGACCAGGCTATTAGAACACTACAGTTTGTCGGCGAGGCGAGCATGTTGGGACCTGTCCCAACTAGCGGATATGCTCGGTCAGGGACCAGGCTATTAGAACACTACAGTTTGTCGGCGAGGCGAGCATGTTGGGACCTGTCCCAACTAGCGGATATGCTCGTTCAGGGACCAGGCTATTAGAACACTACCGTTTGTCGGCGAGGCGAGCATGTTGGGACCTGTCCCAACTAGCGGATATGCTCGGTCAGGGACCAGGCTATTAGAACACTACAGTTTGTCGGCGAGGCGAGCATGTTGGGACCTGTCCCAACTAGCGGATATGCTCGGTCAGGGACCAGGCTATTAGAACACTACAGTTTGTCGGCGAGGCGAGCATGTTGGGACCTGTCCCAACTAGCGGATATGCTCGGTCAGGGACCAGGCTATTAGAACACTACAGTTTGTCGGCGAGGCGAGCATGTTGGGACCTGTCCCAACTAGCGGATATGCTCGGTCAGGGACCAGGCTATTAGAACACTACAGTTTGTCGGCGAGGCGAGCATGTTGGGACCTGTCCCAACTAGCGGATATGCTCGGTCAGGGACCAGGCTATTAGAACACTACAGTTTGTCGGCGAGGCGAGCATGTTGGGACCTGTCCCAACTAGCGGATATGCTCGGTCAGGGACCAGGCTATTAGAACACTACAGTTTGTCGGCGAGGCGAGCATGTTGGGACCTGTCCCAACTAGCGGATATGCTCGGTCAGGGACCAGGCTATTAGAACACTACAGTTTGTCGGCGAGGCGAGCATGTTGGGACCTGTCCCAACTAGCGGATATGCTCGGTCAGGGACCAGGCTATTAGAACACTACAGTTTGTCGGCGAGGCGAGCATGTTGGGACCTGTCCCAACTAGCGGATATGCTCGGTCAGGGACCAGGCTATTAGAACACTACAGTTTGTCGGCGAGGCGAGCATGTTGGGACCTGTCCCAACTGGCGGATATGCTCGGTCAGGGGCCCGGCTAATAGAACACTACCGTTTGTCGGCGAGGCGAGCATGTTGGGACCTGTCCCAACTAGCGGATATGCTCGGTCAGGGACCAGGCTATTAGAACACTACAGTTTGTCGGCGAGGCGAGCATGTTGGGACCTGTCCCAACTAGCGGATATGCTCGGTCAGGGACCAGGCTATTAGAACACTACAGTTTGTCGGCGAGGCGAGCATGTTGGGACCTGTCCCAACTAGCGGATATGCTCGGTCAGGGACCAGGCTATTAGAACACTACAGTTTGTCGGCGAGGCGAGCATGTTGGGACCTGTCCCAACTAGCGGATATGCTCGGTCAGGGAGCAGGCTATTAGAACACTACCGTTTGTCGGCGAGGCGAGCATGTTGGGACCTGTCCCAACTAGCGGATATGCTCGGTCAGGGACCAGGCTATTAGAACACTACAGTTTGTCGGCGAGGCGAGCATGTTGGGACCTGTCCCAACTAGCGGATATGCTCGGTCAGGGACCAGGCTATTAGAACACTACAGTTTGTCGGCGAGGCGAGCATGTTGGGACCTGTCCCAACTAGCGGATATGCTCGGTCAGGGACCAGGCTATTAGAACACTACAGTTTGTCGGCGAGGCGAGCATGTTGGGACCTGTCCCAACTAGCGGATATGCTCGGTCAGGGACCAGGCTATTAGAACACTACAGTTTGTCGGCGAGGCGAGCATGTTGGGACCTGTCCCAACTAGCGGATATGCTCGGTCAGGGACCAGGCTATTAGAACACTACCGTTTGTCGGCGAGGCGAGCATGTTGGGACCTGTCCCAACTAGCGGATATGCTCGGTCAGGGACCAGGCTATTAGAACACTACAGTTTGTCGGCGAGGCGAGCATGTTGGGACCTGTCCCAACTAGCGGATATGCTCGGTCAGGGACCAGGCTATTAGAACACTACAGTTTGTCGGCGAGGCGAGCATGTTGGGACCTGTCCCAACTAGCGGATATGCTCGGTCAGGGACCAGGCTATTAGAACACTACAGTTTGTCGGCGAGGCGAGCATGTTGGGACCTGTCCCAACTAGCGGATATGCTCGGTCAGGGACCAGGCTATTAGAACACTACAGTTTGTCGGCGAGGCGAGCATGTTGGGACCTGTCCCAACTAGCGGATATGCTCGGTCAGGGACCAGGCTATTAGAACACTACAGTTTGTCGGCGAGGCGAGCATGTTGGGACCTGTCCCAACTAGCGGATATGCTCGGTCAGGGACCAGGCTATTAGAACACTACAGTTTGTCGGCGAGGCGAGCATGTTGGGACCTGTCCCAACTAGCGGATATGCTCGGTCAGGGACCAGGCTATTAGAACACTACCGTTTGTCGGCGAGGCGAGCATGTTGGGACCTGTCCCAACTAGCGGATATGCTCGGTCAGGGACCAGGCTATTAGAACACTACAGTTTGTCGGCGAGGCGAGCATGTTGGGACCTGTCCCAACTAGCGGATATGCTCGGTCAGGGACCAGGCTATTAGAACACTACAGTTTGTCGGCGAGGCGAGCATGTTGGGACCTGTCCCAACTAGCGGATATGCTCGGTCAGGGGCCCGGCTCTTAGAACACTACCGTTTGTCGGCGAGGCGAGCATGTTGGGACCTGTCCCAACTAGCGGATATGCTCGGTCAGGGACCAGGCTATTAGAACACTACAGTTTGTCGGCGAGGCGAGCATGTTGGGACCTGTCCCAACTAGCGGATATGCTCGGTCAGGGGCCCGGCTCTTAGAACACTACCGTTTGTCGGCGAGGCGAGCATGTTGGGACCTGTCCCAACTAGCGGATATGCTCGGTCAGGGACCAGGCTATTAGAACACTACCGTTTGTCGGCGAGGCGAGCATGTTGGGACCTGTCCCAACTAGCGGATATGCTCGGTCAGGGACCAGGCTATTAGAACACTACAGTTTGTCGGCGAGGCGAGCATGTTGGGACCTGTCCCAACTAGCGGATATGCTCGGTCAGGGACCAGGCTATTAGAACACTACAGTTTGTCGGCGAGGCGAGCATGTTGGGACCTGTCCCAACTAGCGGATATGCTCGGTCAGGGGCCCGGCTCTTAGAACACTACCGTTTGTCGGCGAGGCGAGCATGTTGGGACCTGTCCCAACTAGCGGATATGCTCGGTCAGGGACCAGGCTATTAGAACACTACCGTTTGTCGGCGAGGCGAGCATGTTGGGACCTGTCCCAACTAGCGGATATGCTCGGTCAGGGACCAGGCTATTAGAACACTACAGTTTGTCGGCGAGGCGACCATGCTGGGACCGACAGAGGCCGGATGGGACTCGCTACAGTGCGGATGTCGCCTCGGGGCCGGGGCGCGCGCGGACTAATACGGCGGGCGTTGCGGCGTCCGGCGTCCGCCAGACTAGCGTCGCGACGCCCGGCCTGTGGGCGGGCATCGTCCTTGCTCTGGGGCGAACCACCACAGATCGTCGCACGGGAAACTGCCCTGGCTCAATGGCGATGCCCGAATTTACTGAACGTGTGCGTGGAGTCCACGTACGACAGAGGTGAAACTTCTTGCTTATCAGTAGAGACCTGCAAAATTTCGCGGTTTCGATGGCCTTCAGGATAGACTGCACACACGCCCCCTGTACACTCGGGAAAATAACGCAAGTTCATTGGCTGCCGACTTGTTACGTCGTCTCAGCTGGTTTGTCTGTGATTTCGATCCTTCTTTTTTTTTGGTTGAAGGTTTGTAACTGGCTGGGATTCGTCCAGATGTGAACAGTAAGCCAATAGCAAAATTATCTAAGAGGTATATGTGTTTGAATTCTAGCCTATCACCGAATGAATCCGCGAATTTTGCAGGTCTCTACTTATCAGGTACCTATACATAGGGATAAATTACTAGCCCTTTTTTATTGAACAAGAGATAATAACTGTATATAATTTATGAAGCGGGTTATATCATTTTGAATGAAAAAAACATTGTTCTCTTGCATAAATTCATTGACACTTTTTTGACACGTTTTTTTTATTTTTTGCTGTTTATTCTCTATATTGCCTTTAATAATACCGCTTATCTGCTTCTACCTTTGTTATTATTAATAGTCATGATGTAAAATGACGATCGTCAGATGAATAAAATTAAAGACCAAAAATATATGCCACTCGAACAATAATTACTCATAAATTCTATCTCACAAATCTGTAAGTCCATTTAACTTATTAAATCACTATGTTCACTAAACCAAAAATGAATTAAATTTGTTAAGCTATTCTCTTAAGTCTATACGTCTTTTTTTTTTTTACATTTCCAATCGTGAATGATACGTATAAAGATAATTGCACAAATTAATAATTATTTCCTACACGAGTAAACAAATTGTAGAAATTTTAAATTTAAAAAAAAAATAGTACAGTCAATTGTTAGCCGTTACGAAAACTGAAGAGTAGACAAACACATGCAGCATTTCTTAGCATCATCACTGCTGCGTCATTTCTACCTCTCCCCTGCCGTCTTCCCTTCTGACTGTTACAACTAGCATACAGCATTATATACTACGAACCTATCACCACCTTGCAATCTTCCCATTCGACCGCTAGCGCATGCGTCGCCGCTGACGCACTCTCCTCCTCTACCGGTTCCCCCCACCACGCACCTGACTATTCCTAGGGACTGGAAAAATTCGCGATTTCAATGACCACTAGGATTCCACGATTCTCTACGTACTCGGGCAACTATCACCTGGTCATTGGCTACCGACTCGGGACATCTGTTTTACTGCGATTCTTATGATTCGATACTTCTTTTGTCGAGTGTTTGCCATTGGCTCAGAGTCCTTCAGGTAAATTGCGGTCCAATCACTGACGCAGCATTAAGCTAAACGTGTTTGGATTCCAGTCTGTCTCGAAAGGAATCCGCGAATTTTTCCGTTCTCTAACTATTCCCCTCGTGCGATCGGAATTTTCTTCGTAACGCTCGAAAATTGTAGCACTCTCAGCAAAGAAGTTTCACTTAAAAATTTTCTCAATAATAAATCTGCCAATGGAAAAGCAAACTTTGGTAGAGTAAATAAAGGCTGAATTTTAGACTGACGCCAATCGAATTGAAGAAATTTTCGGTACTCTACTTACACCTTAGGGCCTGGTTTTTTAACAGAATGTTCGCGCCCCTTCCAGAGCTAAAGCATTTCTTTACGATAAGTATTTATTTTCACAGAAACATTTATAACGCTCCATAGTTAATGAAAACATCTGATGAAGCTTTTTATCACTCTTTTAAAGGAGTGCTGAAATATTCATTACCCTGAAAGAAAATTATTACAAAGCAGTACATTTGAACTTTTAATGCGATTCACATTAAAAATTTAGTGTGTATTTTTACCATTTTAAACCCTTGATTAAATTAATTATATAAAAATATATTATACATTTAAAAAACATATAAGTTAAAAACCTTTAAGCTGCGTCTACATGATTAGAATTTTTCATTGGGTAATTTTTTAAATAACGTCTAGCATGGATATGTAAAAACATCTGTTTAGCGTGAAATATTGAAGGTACAATTTAAAGGCTTAAACTTTTTCCATCCAAGATAATTACCATTTAATATTTAACGAAATGCATAAGCAAATTTTTTAAAAAAATATGTATATGTATTTACATATTATATTAAATGTTACCTGAGTTATATTAAATCTTGAATTGTATAGGTATAACACACAAATACAACATAAATACGTAATAAAGGTAAAACTTGGTTACGTGGCAAGATATATCGCGTTTTTTTTGTAATGAAGTTTAAATGTGTTATCATTAGGGACAGGCAATTTTTGCGGAAAAAAAATCTGAACGCCTGTTAAACTGCAACAAGGTATTACCGCACCAGCGGTTTCTCCCTTGTGATTGGCGGCCGTTTGCGAGAGAAGTCGTTGCCTTGCTTGACCGAGCCACTCAGGAAGCGTTTGCTTCCCTCACTGGATTACTGTGATTGGTGATGGGACTAACGGCACGTACCAAGGAAAAACTCATCCAATCACGAAACACGGACGATGCTACAGTGTTTTAACTCGCAGCAAGTCTCTAAATCTTTTCGCGAAAAATGCCTGCCTCAAGCAATAATCCAAGAACAAAATTAATAATTTCAAAATGACCCAACCACACACAAAATCTGGCTGGGAGGTAAGCTGTGGCAGTGATCAATCCTACAACATACTTGTGTACAATTGTGTGGAGTTCATCCTGGCACCGGAAAATAACGTGAACTCGACACGACCCTACAAAATCAATTAGTAGAAACCGGAAAAATTCGCGGGTTCAATGACCTTTAGGATAGACTCCAATATCATTTACAAACTCGGGCAAATACCAACTGTTCATTGGCTGATGACTTGTGAGTCGTCACGACTGGGTGGCCTGTGATTCGACACTTCTATGAGAGAGGGTCTCTAATTGGCCCTCAGTCCTCCAGATTAACAGTGGACCAATGGCAGAAGCAGCACTAAGGTATAATTATTTGAACTTTAGCTCAGCACGTAATGAACCCGCGAATTTTTCAGGTCTCTATCAATTAGCTGTCTGCGGCCCTTCCCAGTTGATCAGCATCGGTAAAACTTAACCGCAGCATCGATTACTAGGGCCATTTAATTTGCGCGAAAAGATTTTCCGACCAGCTGCGTGTTAAAATTCTGTAGCATTGTCTGTGTCTCGTGGTTGGCTGGGTTTATTCCAGGTGCATGTCTACTGTCGGCGCACCAATCACAGCCATCCAGTGCGGAAGGCAAACTCGTCCTGAATGGCCGATTATGCTGTGTGAGGTCACCAGCTGTAAGTAGGGACTGGAAAAATCAGGCGGTTTCGTTTACTTTCATGATAGATTACACAGAACTGTGTACACTCTGGAGAATAACGCCAGTTCATTGGCTGCCGACTGAGTCGTCTAAATTGGTTTGCCTGTGAGACTCGATAACTTCTTTAATTGTAGGTTTCTCGTTGGCCCAAAATTCCTCAATTATCAATGAGCCAATAGTAAAAGCAGCTTGAAAGTATATGTATTTTAATTTTAGCCTCTCCCATGATTAATCCGCGAATTTTCCGGTCTCCAGCTATAAGTAGGGCCATGCAATTTCGCAAAATAAACTGACTGCTTATTAGACTGCAACAAGGTATGCCATTGCTCCCTTGTGATTGGCGGCCGTCTGCGAGAGAAGCAATCGCCCTGTTCGGCCGGGCCATTCAGGACTGGATGGCTGTGATTGGTGCGCCGACAGTAGACATGCGCCTGGAATAAACCCAGCCAACCACGAAACACAGGCAGTGCTACAGAGTTTTAAAACACAGCTGGTCTGGAAATGTTTTTGCGAAAATTACATGGCCCAATTTAAGAACTAATGAATTTTCGTTTAGTCTACTATCTTACAAGAGGTGTTTTTTTTTTTTAACCACGGCACGTTTTAACTGCTTTTACTTAGTTTTTTTTACCATTTAAGCTTAAAGTTTAATAAAACAATGTTAATTAAGTTTTATTTACCTATGTTTCTTACTCAGGCTGTTTATTCAGACTTTGATGATGAATTGACGACAAATGGCAGTGACAAGCGAATATAGAGAATAGTTTGATCAGAATTAAAGTTTACTCGCTATACCAAAACGAGCGGCTAGTGCAAGTCAGCAGACAATGAACTGGCTTCATTTGCCCGAATATACAGAGGTTTCAGCAGTCTAACCTGAAGGTCATCGAAATAGCGAATTTGTCCAGTTCTTGTGTTTTTGTCCCGTGCTGTCGTAGTTGTTTTGTCCTTAATACCTGCTTAGTTTCATATTTAAGTCCAACTGTTCGATGTCAGTTTTTTTTTGTTTTGTTCTCTGTGAATTTATGTTTTGATTTTTAATTTCTTATTTGGAATTATTGAATTATTTCATGACAAACTGTGGAAAAATTGGAATGGCGTATGTCTAGAGACAGGAAAAATTCGCGTGTTCATTTCGTGATATGCTAAAATTCAAATAATTAGACCGTTGTGCTGCTTCTGTTATTGGTTCACTGTTAATATGTAGGACTCTTGGCCAATTAGAGACAATCAATCAAAAAAAGTATCCGATCACAAGTTACCCACTTGAGACGCCTCAAAATTCAGCACCCAATGAACAGGCGCCGTTTGTCTAAGTAGGAAGAGGATCATGGAGTCTATACTGGAGGTCATTGAACTCGCGAATTTTTCCAGTCTCTACGTCTGTCCAAAAAACTGTATTAATCTAAATTCCCCCATTGCAAGAATCATTTAAATTTTAAATATATTTTGCAATTCTGTCTGTGTAATAGTTCTGTCCGGTGTTTTTTTTTTATGTGTGAGAGAATACTTGTTAGAGGACACTTGAGGAAATTTCTAAGGAACACTCCGACGTTAATTACTGCGAAATTATCCTGTCATTAATCGTCATCCCTTCAATTGAGCCATCCTATGTAATCTTTTGTAATATGACAATTTTTATGGTTCTATTCGTATTTTAATAATATTTGTTTTGGAAAGTTTCTACTTCTTAAGACTTAAAATGCCACTTCTTTGTTGTTGAACTTACTAATCCCTTTCATTCTTTAGGCTACAAAATTTAATTTTTAAGCAGGCAAATAGTTTTAAATTTATTGAACTAAATTTTATTTTTGTTGTATATTGACTGGCACTATAGTGGGATTTCATATTTGCAAATACCTACTGCACATTTGTCACAATATCTAAAAATATTTGTCAAAAATATATATATATATTTCATCAATCTAACAAGTAAAAATATGATATAACCACGTGTGGTATTCGCGAATATATACTGTATTTTTTTCTTCGAACATCTATCTTGTTAATTATTATTGAAATATAAGTCTGTGAAAGAAAACCAATCCATGTGTAGGAAAAATACGGGTAGAAGTGACAAGGGTAGGAATAAAAAGGAGGGGGGAGGGGGGTAGAATGGATATTTCAACATTCTTTTCCTTTAAATAATTGAAGAGTGTTTAGCTACGGGGGCGTCCCTTTCCTAAACAGAGTCGGAAGTGTAGTTGATATCGCTATATCTTCCCCTCCCCTCTTCTTTAAATTCTTTTTTTTTTTTTTCAAAAAAACTCTCTAAATTCCAGCAGAGACCATACCCCCACCAATTTTTACCCCCGTTTCCCCCCAACCTCGATCTAGGTACAACGTGTGTCACGTATGTGAGAAGCTAACGTCAAAAAATACACTTTCTTTCCCTCCCCCACCCCCTCTTCCCCAAAAAAAACAACTATGAAATCGCAAACCGTCATAAATAATACATCCGTTCAGGCGACGCATTCTCTTCTTAAATACACCCCCTATCTTTTTTTCTCCCTCTCCTTTACCCTCCCTTCGTTCTAACCAAAACAGTTTCCCCCTCCACTCTTTTTAAATATAATTTTTTTTATTCCTGTCCCAGAATCCGTTAGCTCCGCCTACCACAACGCGAAGGAGTGAATGCTAGATTGTGAAGAGGGGGAGGGGGGGATTGGAGAGAAACAGCTGAAATTTTTATAAATGTCCATTCCTCATTAATTCCCCCGTGTATTCCCGGGGTAATTACCACAGCGTGGCTCCTCCCACAAGGGTCCCAGCACGGGCCAATCCAGCCCCTTCACGTTTCGGGGTCGGAAAATGGGAGAGAAAGAGAGAGAGAGAGAAAAGGGTGTCCTTTAATTTCCCCTCCACACGGAAGAGAGAGAGAAAGTGGGAAAAAAAATGAAAAAAAAATTCTCTTCCCCTTATTTAATTTCTCGCCTACCCTTCTTCCCCCCTTGTTTCCGTCGACGCGATTTTAAGCCCCCGTTCGCGCGCGACGCACAGCTGATCTTCAGTTGTTTTTTTTTCGTGCATTACCCAGGAGCCACCGCGCGCGAGCGCAGCGCGCCAGTGGGAGGAGCGGCCGAACGTGGAACTGAAATTCCACGCGGCGGCAGCGGCGACTCCTAGCCGAAGTCATGCATCTGTTGGAAGAGTGGTGAAGGGGTTAAAGAGGGGGGGGGGGTTGTTGGGAATGTTCGGGGAAGGGGAAGGGGGGAAGGTAGCTTGCCCTCAAACCCGATACCAACGCTATATATATATATATATATATATATATATATATATATATATATATATATATTAGTTCTGATATTGCGGGGCGTATTGAGAATGTGGGCTGTAAAAAAAAGGTTGTGTGGGAGGGGGAGAGGATGGTGGGATACGGTGTGAGTTTTGTACGCGTAGAGAAAACACCAGTGTCATTTTTTTTAGTTTTTTTTTTTTGTGTATTTTCTCTCTCTCTCTCTCTCTCTCTCTCTGTTTGATGATGGATGTTGAAGAAGACTTCGAACCCGCGAGCCATCAATATGCGGCTTAGCTTCTCCGCCATGTCCATTGCTATGCGAACCGGTCCCGTGTAGGAAAAAGGGAGGGCGGGAGGAATAGGAGATATTGAAGAAAAAAAAAATATTCGAGAAGAAAAAAAATCGTTTCGTTCTGAGACTATGTAACAGGAATTTAAAAAATTAAAAAAAAAAACGGGAAGAGAGGAACACGTTAGTTAAGTTTGTGAAGGGTAAGAACGGAACGCAAGTAGAGTTTACGTGGGTATCCTATCGACAGGTCCATTAAAAAAAAATTTAAATTAAAAAAAAATACAAATTAAAAATATTACGTGGTTGTGTTTGTGTATGTTGCGTGAGTGAGGATAAAGGCCAAATAGCTATCTACAAAACAGCCAAAACTGCAACTGAGCTCCAGGAAATTCTATAGGGACAGGGATGTAAACAAGGTCTTCGCGAACCACTGCTCGCTCTGTTTCTGATCCAACACTTATTTCGAGATATTTCAAGTCCGGGGAAGAAGCCAAGAAGGGAGTGCCTACGCATGCATCACTACGGCTGACTTCCGATAGTCCGGCAGCCAAACGTTTCCGGACCATCGGACTGTAGGGCCTATCTCCCGCGATGCCTGAGACTTGGAAGTTGTGGAGCAAATAAATAGGTAACATAGAGTTTGGCAGCGAATACTGTTCAGTAGGAACGTATGATAACTTAAAAAAATATTTAAGGACGCGAATTATTTATGGTAAACATGTTCAACTCTAAAAATGTTTCGTTCGAGGCCATTTACTCATCCAACCTAAACAGGTCGGCAAAGTAGTTCAGAACGAACTCCCTTCTGCACAAGCCTCTGATTGGCTGTTTAGTGTTGAGGGTATAAGCAGTCCTTTGCGGGGGTAAAAAATAAAAATGCTAGATGGAGATTATCCCTGGCACAATTTCCTTGTAATATTTTTTCTGACAGCATCAAAAAAATTATAAACGGGTAAGTATTTTATTGTTTTGAAATTTGATGCCAACGGCAAATCTCCAAAAAAATATATATGTATACTTCGCTCAAATAAATAAGAGCCACAACACATTCAATCGATGACAGCAGACAATCGGTTTTGAAGCTTAACACGCTTAATGCCAACTGCTGCGTGACCGTAAACTTTCGAGTTTGTGAACGTGTTTACGTGAACCCATTTCTCCTGAAGTTGTTCGGTATTTCGTGTAACCGAGCACTTAAGGGGCCCGCCTCGTCAGGGGTGTGTGTGTGTCGGCGAGGCGGGATGATAAGCGCGACGCTCGCTGGTGCTTCTAGCGCGGTGTCTCCTCTGGACTGCCGCGCAGTCTTCTCGTCGTGCGTATGAGCGGCGACCGTAACATTACATGGCGGAGAAATGAAGGTAAAGGTGTAATGCAAATCCCTTAAGTGCTTTCAAGAATCTGTACCGGTTGTTTTACACCTAAAGATTACTCTGAAAACATGCGTTTTAGCCATTTTAACTCTTCTAAAAATACATTTTAAAAACCTAATCCGAAATCAAAAGTACTTTTCGGCCCTCAGCAAACTCTTAAATGCTTTTCGTAAGCAGACCCCCACTCGGATATGTTGAGTAGTTTTGAAATTGCGGTGTTTTTTCTGAAGCTCTGCGCACCGCGTGTGTGCCCGGGTGGACAGGGGCCTTAAGTGTCGATGTAGTAGCAGTCCGTGTTAGGGAGGGACCTAGGTGCGTCTCAGGTTGAAGCCTATACGCTCTAATCATACAGAGTTTCAGCCATGCTGGGGAAAGGGTCGCTTGCATCGTGTGCTAGGAGGGGAATTGTCCAGCCATAGCAGCGATTGAATCCACGACTCTTCTTAATTCAAGATTAAAACTTTCCCAAAGTTGGGCCCACGTGAAACCAGCACAGACACAGGGGAAACCCTGAGCGCAGTCAAGAGGAATGCAAGAACATGCATTAATATCGTAGGTGTATGCAGGATACAGAGGATGGCATGGATGAAAAAGTGGGACAGGGTAGAAGGGGGTCTATCATTCGGTGTTAGAGGGAGGGGGAGGCGATTTTTTTTCCCTAACCTAACTAAAACTAAGTGTATTTTGGAGGGGTCCGGGTTAGGGAGGGACCTAGGTGCGTCTCAGGCCGAAGCCTATACGCCTAGTCATGCTGGGATTAGCCATGCAGGGAGAGGGTCGCATGCATCATGTGCTAGGAGGGGATTGGCCCGCCATGGCAGCGATTGGCGCCATGACTAACTCCCCTCACTCTTAAATCTAGACTATAACTAGAGATAGGTTGGGCCCAGGTAAAACCTGCATAGACACAGGGAAAACCCTGGGCACATTCATGCGGGATGCAAATTGGCATGCATTACGTGTAGGAATTTACAGGAGACAGAGGATGGTCTGGATGAAGTGTTGGACAGAGTAGAAAAGAGTCTACCATGCGGGGGTTGGGCACTTGGACTCGTGGTCCGCTTTGCTAATTGTCCAGTACTGGATTAAGTGACCAGGGACGCAAGCGCCCCTGGTGGTGAGTGATTGCACTGACCACTCACTCCGCCGCCAGTCAGCATCTAAAAAACTAAGAAACTAGAGGGGGAGGCACTTTGACATCACCTGCCGAAGAAATACGAATTTTGCCGATCATTCCCGAGTGTTCCTGAAGCACCCCGAACACTCACGGCTAACACACCGTATATATAGGTGTGTGTGTGTGTGTGTGTGTGTGTGTGTGTGTAAATTAAACAGAATTATTCATATACATTTACAGATTTTTTTTATATAATTTGTTCATTCACACGAGAGAAAAAAAAAACTGTATCACTACAAAATAGTGTTCCCGAAATACTGGGTTTGGATTCTTACTTGTTTTGTGTTGTCCCAGTATCTCCAGTAGTTAAAATTATTTTTAAACCGTTCCCAGGATAGCTTTCCGGTATTAACAGCGCATAATAAAACAAAATATAGTTCACTTATAGAATATTAATTATATTTTCCATGGTTTATAAAAATTATGCATAAATGAAACAACTTAAATTATAAAGTTATCCACCAACTTTTGTAATAAATACTCAGTATGAAAAATAACGATAGCCATGTGTTGTACAAAGTTACTGAAGTTTTTTTTTTTGCAAATGATTTTTAAAGGAATCTTTGTAAATCTAGGTACATACTTTTTTTTTTTAGTATGAACGTGCGTACTGTTAAAGCCTTTTATACCTTAGCTATGAATAGAGACCGGAAAAATTCGCGAATTCATTTCGCGATAGGCTAAAATACAAATAGTTATACCTCAGTGCTGCCTCTGCTATTAGCTCGCAACTCACCTGGATGACTCTGGGCCAATTAGAAACACTAAACCAAAGCTTTATCGAATCACAGGTTGCTACGTTGGGACGTCTCACAAGACAGCAGCCAATGAGTGGGTGACATTTGACCTAGTGTACGTATAAATATGGAGTTCATCCTACAGGGCATTGAACCCGCGAATTTTTCCGGTCCCTAGCTATGAAATTATAGGTAGGGATAGGAAAAATTCGCGGGTTCAATGACCTGCAGGATGAACTCCATAGTTCTAAGTACACTCGGTCAAATGCCACCCACCCATTGGCTGCCGTCTTGTGAGACGTCCCAACGTAGCAGCCTGTGATTCGATAAAGCTTTGGTAGGGCGTTTCTAATTGGCCCAGAGTCATCCAGGGTGACTTGTGAGCCAATAGCAGAGGCAGCACTTGAGGTGTAACTATTTGCATTTTAGCCTGTCGCGAAATGAACCCGCGAATTTTTCCTATCCCTAATTATAGGTTTTTAGCTTCAGTTCACGTGGTTGGCTTAAGTCCGTGCATGCCTCGCTGATGCCGGACCATCGGGCGTGCCGGACCGTCGAATGCCGGACCATGGGAAGCCACTATGAATGGACGCCGCGTGAAACTGCTTCTTGTCCAGCTGACCGCACGCGCCGTGTTTTTGTAACACCCTGTAGGTACCTTTGTCGAAGTATAGTGTTTGCACTTTGGAAACTATTTTAAAGGATGTAAGAAGACAATCATTACATACATGTGTAAATTATTTAGTTTCTCTAAGCCAAGGATTAGTTTAAATTAATAAGTTTCTCAGGAGTATAATGTTTACATTAACCTTTACCTTCGACCCCGACGGCCATATTGGATGTTGTAATCCAAGATGGCGGCCGCTGCTACTTCCGCCGTCTGGCGTGAAACCTTTCTATTTAAAATTACTGGAGTTATATATAATTATTCATAATATGTAAGATATAAAAAATCATCATGTGGACTGTATTTTTGGCGATGACTTTTTTTTAAGAAGTAAATCCTAACTGGTTCTTGCTAACCTTCCTCAGGAAGCTGCCATTTCCGCAATATTTCGGGTGTTTCGATGTGGGTGATGGTGAGGTAAAATGGTAAAATGGAAGTATTAGTCTGATGAGTGGGGGTCTGTTTTGAAGTTGAAGCCAACTGGTTAGCAAAACAAACCGTAGCTGCATAAAAGTTAATATGCTAGAAGCTTGTGTAATAGCTTGACAGCTTGAAAGGAACTTGCTATGAATAATTGTAATGAAGTCATCGCAAAGCGAGTATTTTTTTAAGTGAAAAAGTTATAAGTTTTCATTTTAATTTTATTTTCTAAGGAAATTTCAACATTATTGTGTGTTACATATTACGAGTATTTGCTATTTTTTAGTAGGTAGTTAAATTGAGGTTATGTTTTTTTTCTGTTGTTTATTTATTTACGTATTTATTTATGAGAAGTAATGTTGATTAATTATGGATTTAAGTTTTTTTTTCAATTATAAAACTTCATTTCTTTTAATTTTGAAGTTATTATTGGTAGGGGAAAAACTTATGGGTTCGCGTCACCGACATGCTAGTGACGTGTTGCGCCAGACTGGCGAATCGCAGCGGCCTGTGTGCATGTATACGCTTATATACAATAATACATTGTATATACTCGACTTTATCATGTGCGTGTTGGACTCTATTTTGAATGGGTAAAATCTTGTGAGTTCGCATCACCGACATGCTGTAGTAGCAGTAAGTGAAGTTAATTTGGCCACGTGAATACATGGCCTAGGTCTGACATCACTGGTAAGTCATAGCTAGGTAATGAATTTTTACATATTTTTGACATACCACTGACATCTGTTGTGACTAAAAAATTATTTAAGGATAAATGATATCATGCAGACATCGTACTGATATAATACCAAAATCATTTTCTTACGTACATTTGACGTAGGAATGATGTCATATTACACGTTTAAAAACAAAGTTTTAAGTTTTCACTTTTGTTGACAGTCCCCATGACAGGCTTTTTTTTTTATGTGTGGGATTGTTTCCCGGATTTGTTAAGTTACAGCAGCTCACGAGATCGGGTCGTTACCACAACGCCGAATGTACAATAACGCCGAATACCATAATGCCGAATGCCAAACTGACCGCAACGCCGACAGCTAGAAAACTGCTGTGTACCACAAGGCTGAAATACAGTAATGTTGCTGCGGGGAGAAGGGGGCCACAGGAGCAAAATGAAAAACTGAATGAATTTGTGTACCTAACCTAACCTAACTTAGGCTAGCCTAACCTAGCCTAACCTAACCTTACCTAACCTAACCTTTGTGGCAGTCCTGCAATCACATTTTTCGGCGTTAATGTATTTCGGCGTTGTGGTACACAGCAGTTTTCTAGCTGTCGGCGTTGAAGTCAATTTGGCACTCGGCGTTATGGTTTTCGGCGTTATTGTACGTTCGGCGTTGTGGTATTTCGGCGTAATGGTGCGTCCCCCACGAGATCTTTCAGTGCGACGTCGTCTCCCCGTCTTGAGTTACGTCCAACTTGTTCTAGAACCAAAACTTGTTCAAAGCTTGTTTGCCCTCCTCAATTTACTCCGAAAGTCAAACAAGAAGTTCATCATCTGATTCTTCTCCCTCTCACTTCGAGAGCAAAGAAAATCTTCACGGTTATTAGGAGAGGAATCCCCCAAACAAGTGTGCTTCCGATTAACAGCTCGCCGCCACTTATCTCATAATTCTCTTCTCATACAGGATGAGTCTGAATTCGACTGACTAACCTAGGTTACAGGTTCATCACGACCTAATAAGTTGGAAAATAACTGTTCGATTTGTGGTTTGAAATGCTTCCCAAGTCTGTAAGTTAGAGCAGACCAACGCTTTTATTGTAAACTAGGAGGTTGTAAGGCATAGGGCGTATTGTAAACTAGGAGGCTGTAAGGGGTCGTCCATTAATCACGTGATGTTTTTTTAGCAATTTTTTAACCCCCCTCCCCCCTAGTGATTTGTGGTGATGTTTTAGACTAATTCCCCCCCCCCCCCAATAAATCACGTGTAATTTTTTTTGGTACAAAATATTTTTAAAAATTTCAGAATATTATCTTTAAATATAGGTATAATCTAATTTAATTCTGGAAAATTAAGCACAGTGATGAAAATGTCCAGGCACACATTAAGGTTGCAGGTTTATTCTCACTGGCAAAAAAATAATAAAGGAAAGGCGTATAAGTAGAAATCGCGCGAAAAAAATAAATACACGTGATATCGCTCTACACCCCCCTCCCCCTTGTGATATTTCGTGATTTTTTCCGACCCCCCCCCCCCCTTTTCGAGCCTCACGTGATTAATGGACGATCCCTAAGGCGTAGGGCGTATTGTAAACTAGGAGGTTGTAAGGCGTAGGGCATATTGTAAACTAGGAGGTTGTAAGGCGTAGGGCGTATTGTAAACTAGGAGGTTGTAAGGCGTAGGGCGTATTGTAAACTAGGAGGTTGTAAGGCGTAGGGCGTATTGTAAACTAGGAGGTTGTAAGGCGTAGGACGTATTGTAAACTAGGATGTTGTAAGGCGTAGGGCGTATTGTAAACTAGGATGTTGTAAGGCGTAGGGCGTATTGTAAACTAGGATGTTGTAAGGCGTAGGGCGTATTGTAAACTAGGAGGTTGTAAGGCGTAGGGCGTATTGTAAACTAGGAGGTTGTAAGGCGTAGGGCGTATTGTAAACTAGGAGGTTGTAAGGCGTAGGGCGTATTGTAAACTAGGAGGTTGTAAGGCGTAGGGCGTATTGTAAACTAGGAGGTTGTAAGGCGTAGGTAGGCGTAGAGCGCTCCCACACTGTTGATTTCTTTTTTGTAAATGTAAACAGAAAGCAGAATTTACCATAGCAATGTGTAGATACCTAAAAAAGTCGTGGGTTCATTACGTGCTATGCTAAAATTCAAATAATTATACCTTAGTGCTGCTTCTGCCATTGGTACACTGTTAATCTGGAGGACTAAGAGCCAATTAGAGACCCTCACTCATAGAATTGTCGAATCACAGACCACCCAGTCGTGACGATTCACAAGTCAGCAGCCAATGAACAATTGGCATTTGCCCGAGTGTGTAAAGGGTATTGGAGTCTATCCTAAAGGTCATTGAACCCGCGAATTTGTCCGGTCTCTAGCAATGTGTTATACAAATTTACAATATATTTTCTGTTAGCATTACGAAATATTCCTTGGCAATAGATCTCAAAAGGAATCTTTTGTAAAAGTACAAAAAAAAAAAATTCAGTGGGGTTAGCTCTCGCAAAATAAAAGTTTTTCGTAAAATATTTTTAACTTGCGTATTTCTAAGCCTGTAGGTTTATATTGGCGGTTTCATAAACTAGGCAAGAACCCGCTATCAAGCAAGAAATGAAAGACGCCAGAAGTTCAGAAATTTAATTTTAGTGTACCAGTCATTATCATTCACACAGTAAAAGAAAGTAATCCTTTTAAATCGTATCATTGATAATTTCATATGATTTCAAGATAAATATGAATGAACAAAAGAACACCGGGAAAGAAATTCGTTTTCAACTGTTTCACATTTTCAAGGTGTTCGGTTTGTGTCGTATTGCGACTGTGGTGTTGATAAACGACAGTGAATTTCTTGCGTTGTTTGTGGTTGCGGTTTTGGCGTCGTTGCGTTCATTTCGTATTTTATGAAACCGGCCTGAGTTACTAGACCGTCTTTTTCTTCTTTTTTTTAAAGTGAAAACTTCTTTAAGCTGAGTTGAGCGAATTTTAGCTACTTAAGACAATGGCCGTGAAAGCCTGCGGACATTATTAAGTATAACTTCTAACGCGCGTACATAAATAATTGCATGCGTCCAAATATTTTTTTTCTTCTGTGCGCTGAGCTCGCCGTCAAAGTGACCCCTGAGGGTAGCGGCCCCAGGGGGTGGAAACAACCCCCTCTCTGGACGTGCCCGGTGACTCACGCATGCGGAGGGGGTAGCAAGTGGGTCGGTGCATCGCCCAGACAGCCACTACGAGGCCTGCAGCAACCCTTTACGGGCGAAACATCCCCTACGCTGCAAAGGAAATTATAACAAACTGTACTTTCACAAATAATATTTTTTTTGAAGTGAAAACTTTTATGGGAAGGTTTGGATAGGGAGTAAATTCATGTAAGTCGTCATCGACATGGTCACGTGACGTGTTAACGATAACACTATATCTGTTCCTATTAGTGTAACTTATTGCGCTTTTAAATCTTAAGTATACGATTACTGTGTAGTAAAATGTGAGTATAAAATATATTAATATACTCATATAGATATATAGTTTGAATAACGAAGAAAACTGAGTCTTAAAAAATAAGAATATCATTATTTATTTTTTTAATACCTACAATTAATATGCAATGCGTATTTTATAGTAATTTAGGAGTTATTTTACTAACGTGTTAAAACAAATTTGTTGTGTGATAATATTTTTTTTTCTCGTAAAAATTGCGAAATCGATTCACTTCTCATGACTGCTTTGAAATTTTTTTTTAAGGTGTGTACGGCATTTGGTGGGGAGCAATTTCGTGAATAGGAAACGGAAGTCGTGTGGAGCGAAAATGCGTTACTACCGTGCTGCCATCTGTTGGCGGATGCCGAGAACCAAAGGTAAACAAAGCCACAGCGAAACGTTTTAGTGTGTATTTAACTCAAAAATTTTTTTATATGCATATTCGAAATTTAAGTTTAAACGACCTTTAATTTCAGTCATTAGCAGTGAGGGTCGTTTTTTTTTTTTTTTTTTTTTTTTTAACTCCGTACGTGACGAAAAAGTTGTTCCAACAATATCGCTTGTATCTCTGTAACCTTACTTCGGTGTCGTTGTCTAGAAGATAAGGAAATAAGCTGTTACTCGACCACGCCATGACGCAATCGGACCTAAATTTAGCCTCGTGCGTCACCTAAACAGTTGCACAGCTCTGCCAGATACAAGGTATCGAGTAGTTTCGAAAGAACTGAAAAGTATCGATACCTTTAGGTATCTTACATTTTCCTTAGATACTTTCGTTTTAATTTTCACGTTAAAAAATAAAATTTAAAAAAAAATAGGCAATGAATCTATTAATATTGTCATAACTTATTTCAATTACAAACTAACTAAATAAAACACGAAACACGATCCGAAATTATGAAACAGATTGTGGGTAAAACTGTGGAAAGAAATTGAAGTACCCACAATTATTTCAAATAAAGTAAAATCATACCTTTTAAACTTACCATTTTCCTATGTACGAATATTCAGTAACAATATTTTACCTAATATTTCCGCTGGTAAACTGTTTATTGTAACTTCACTAAAAATGTATATTTTGTTTTAAATAATCATTATTTTTAGGAGTATTTGGTAAGATACAAACCAAAAATTAATCATACGAGTAAAAACATCGATTAAAAGGATCAAGTCAAAAGTATGAGTATGGACATAAACTAAAGATACCATAGATTACCGATATTTTCCTTTTGAAAGAGAGCTCACCTTACTATGCTTAGTTGTTGTGGAACATCGAAATGAAACCAGTGCTCAACAGATAGAGTTGTGCTATGTTTAACAAACTGTTAGGTTTTAACAGGTACGTACAAGTAGCAGAAATATCATGTAAAGGAATATCAAAAATAACAGTTATTGGGAATCAGTAGAGGCCGGAAAAATTCGTGGGTTCAATGACCTCCAGGATAGACTCCAATATCCTCTACACACTCGGGCAAATGCCAACTGTTCATTGGCTGCTGACTTGTTGAGTCGTCACGACTGGGTGGCCTGTGATTCGACACTTCTACGAGTGAGGGTCTCTAATTGGCCCTCAGTCCTCCAGATTAACAGTGGACCAATGGCAGAAGCAGCACTAAGGTATAATTATTTGAATTTTAGCATAACACGTAATGAACCCGCGAATTTTTCAGGTCTCTAGGAATCAGCAAATTGAAACGATGCTTTTTTTTTACATGTACTGCTACTATCTATGTTGTGAAATAGCAAGTATGTCCTTTACGATAATTTCTAGCAGATACAACAGTATCGTGTCTATCTACTACCTAGTCTCGGCATCGGAACGGTTAGCCTGTCAGTGTTGTGTGCTGTGATATTTTTGACGACTTTCCACGAAAGTGCATGACGACAGCTGTCTTGTATGTTACGATTAGACGAAAAACTTTCTCAACAGCTATTTACTAAGTACATATTACCTAACAAGACACGCATTAGTTTATAATTATTAATAACTAGCTAATGCCCTGCATGTGTTGCTATCCATCTTTCGTTTTTTTTTTTTAAATTTGTTTGAAGTAGGTACACATATACATCATACACACATATACATACAATATTGCATTGTGATCCAGTTCTGAGATATGTATAAGGTTTCAAGTCTCTAGCTGATCGGGAAGTTAGTTTAAATTCGATTGCAAAATGTGTAACTAATAGACAGACATGAAAACGAGCTAATAATATATATCAGTATATCTCTATGCTCTCCATATAAAATATATAATATATGTGTGTGTATATCTTTACACAACAGAAGACTAACACACAAACATTCATTTTTATTTATTTATTATACCTATCTATATTCTTATCTCTCTTGTTACCTGTAACAGGTGTGACACAGGTAAATAATAACACGCGCGCATTCAAGTGCAAAGTTGCGTCAGAATTTCACAACAATCGGTGAAGAACTTTCTGAGATTTAAGATTTTGGTCGGAACTGAACATTTTCGCATTTTTATTTTTATAGATTGGGCGACATTTTACAACCCGGAAATGACATTTGAGGCTCCTTCTGCAGCAACAAGGGAACGGATCACGCAGAATGTTGACGGATATCACGGAACGCAGTGGCTACAATGTCACGCATGGCGGACACGAACGCGTACGGACTAGCTCGGCAACGACCAACTCTTCCGCTTACGTCACTCCGTGTGACCAACAGAGGCCGAGTATTTGAGCGCAGGGGCGGCCATGTATGTTTGCGCTTTAAATACATAAAAATAATAGCCAGTCATGGGGAATACCAACACAAGTGAAAACTTAAAACTTTGTTTTTAAATGTGTAATATGACATCATTTATACGTCAAATGTACGTAAGAAAATGATTTTGGTTATTATATCAGTACGATGTCAGCATGATATCAATTATCCTTACATTATTTTTTAGTCACAACAGATGCCAGTGGTATGTCAAAATGACGTAGAAATTCATTACCTAGCTATGACTTACCCCAGTGATGTCAGACCTAGGTCATGTATTCACGTGGTCACATTAACTTCACTTACTGCTACTACAGCTACAGTCGGTGACGCGAACTCACAAGTTTTCACCCATCATAAAAAGAGTCCAACACGCACATGATACAGTCGAGTATATACAATGTATTAGTGTATATATGCGTCTACATGTACACAGGCCGCTGCGATTCGCCAGTCTGGCGCAACACGTCACTAGCATGTCGGTGACGCGAACCCGTAAGTTTCGCCCCTAACCAAAAATCGCCCAACGCGACTAAAGAAGTTTTCACTTAAAAAACTGTTTCAAATACAAGAATATCTATAGTGTTCTATCATAACTTTGTAGTTAATTTTTGTTGCGTATGAATACCCTGGCCGTGTGGCGGTGTATTGTTCTCAGTTATAAAAGTTTTTCAATTACATTAATCTTTCGTAACCGTGGTTGTCGTTTGTTACGTTTCCGTGTCATTGTAGAACGGAACTAAGTAAGTATCTGGAAAGAAAATTTGAGACCCAAAAACAAAAATGTAATAATTGACAGGAAAATCCTCAAATAATATACATTAATAACAAGCAAATGAACTAACCGTAATGGATAATGAAGTATGGGATCGTGCCTTAAAAACTAACTAAAATTTAAATCTCTCTAAATGGCGGATTAACAGAATAACGTAATGCCCGGAGATAACATAAGCTTTTCACAAGCATCACAGTATTAAACTCGAAAGATGAACTGCATTTAATTCAGTTTGACTTAACTACAATCATACATTTCGAAGATAATTTACACAAGTCGCTATTAGTCGTTAGTAGAGTTCTCTCTAGTTTTAAGCCCTGCTTAATACTATTTATTGCTAAAGCCGTGATTTGTTTCCAGCCAATGAGAAGCTCTGAACGTTCTACTACGTCGTCAATTGAGAACTTTATTTAAAAAATAAGAAAATTCGCTTATGGACTAGATTACGCCGAATATAATATTGTTTTCAATTTAATATGTAAGTACGATGAGTTAAGCTAAAAATATCACAGTCCAATTACGAAGTTTCAAAAAATTAATTCTGCATTTATTATGCACTGCATTATTATGGATGTTCCTTCTAATTATGCACTACAAACTACAGCAAAAAAAAATTCTTAGGATAAAAAACAAAACAAAAAATGCAAGCGAGTCTTGCAGTAGTATACTCACCAGGTACTAACTTTGGTAACGAGCAAAAGTATGTGTTTTCATGCTGCAAATACACTTATAACATGAAACTCGGACACGAAATTTAACGTATAAATCTTTAAAATATTGCCGAGCGTGATAAATTAATAAAATTAAATAGCCCCCTTTTCAATACCAAAATTTATGTATGTGAATCACACTCGTATTTTCTACGCCCACCGCTAGAATTCGCTGCCTGAATCATAAAAATTGCTTGCCGTCATCAAATGCAGAAAGCAACACGTAACAACAGGAATTTTGAAAATTTTAGAAACTGCTCCGATAAAACCCCGGTTTTGGACCTGATATCCTACAAGGATTTTTATTATTACCTATACGTACTGAGCAGCTTGTTAAAATTCACCAAACTATTAATACTTTTCAGTTTTCCCAAACGTTAGAAGTTATACTAATGTAATTAAAGAAATTTTAACATGTAAAATTTTAAACAACATACCTATTATAACACTAAGTATGTGCATATTTGTTTGTTTTTTCTCAAACGACTGAAATCAGTCTGTAAATATTCCCTACAACAATACTTAACCTTATTGAACTGATTCAACATTATTACTATAGTACAATGTTACTAAACTGAATGTTTTAAAATATCCCATTCGAGATTTTAACCACACCCCTTGAGGTTACCAAACGCGTGCTATATAGCTGCACTAGTAAGCATCTTCAGAATTTAGAATGTGAATATGTATTATAGTCAGTGTAATGCTAGTTTTTTTAAAGGTATTTTAAAACTTCTGATTAGGTTTTACTATGTCTATTTTAGTTTGATAAATATATCTTAAAGGTAGTTTCACTATAATTTTGGCACACCTATACGTTTGATACATCTAATGTTCTACGAAAGTGACTATATACGGGTTTGTGTTGTTACACGTGGGTCCGCCATCTTTGTGACACATTTCCGTTCATTGACTTCCGTTTCATTTTCCCGAAATTACTCTTGCCCAAAGCCGCATCACGAGAACTAAGATGTTCACACACAAATAAACAAATTAGTGGGGTTTTAGTATTTTTGCTGTAACTAGGGAGCTTTGCTGTATTTGTGTTGTAATTGTTCTTACCGGTATGACGTAGAGACCTGCAAAATTCCCGGATTCAATGACCTCCAGGATAGACTCTACTTCACTCTACACACTCGGGCAAATGCCACCTGTTCATTGGCTGCTGACTTGTGAGTCGTCTCGACTGGGTGGCTTGTGATTCGACACTTCTATGAGTGAGGGTCTCTAATAGGCCCTAAGTCCTCCAGATTAACAGTGAAACCAATCGCAGAAGCAGCGCTAAGGTATAATTATTTGAATTGTAGCATATCACGAAATGAATCAGCGAAGTTTGCAGGTGTCTAGCGTATGAGACTCCACGTAGCCAGCTCTGGACGTGATGTTTCAGCATGTAAAAGCTTCTTCTGACTTGCAGTTGTATCGCCGTGACTATCCACGTGATGATACTGTGTTGACTGTGTCCGCGCCTGTACATAATTACAAGCGTAAAATTTTCACTTTATTATTGGGGGGACGCACCACAACGCCGAAATGCCAAATTGACCACAACGCCGTCAGCTAGAAAACTGCTGTGTACCACAACGCCGAATTACCACAACGCCGAAATACACTAACGCCGAAAAATGTCATTGCTGGACTGCCACAAAGGTTAGGTTAGGTTAGACTAGGTTAGGTTAGACTAGGTTAGGTTAGACTATGTTAGGTTAGACTAGGTTAGGTTAGACTAGGTTAGACTAGACTAGGATAGGCTAGGTTAAGTTAGGTTCGGTTATATTAGGCTAGGTTAGGTTAGGTTACGTAAGGTTAGGCTTGATTGTGGTATTTCGGCGTCAAGGTACATTTAATAAACACACACAAATTCATTCAGCTGTTATTTCGGCGTTGTGGTATACAGCAGTTTTCTAGCTGTCGGCGTTGTGGTCAATTTTGACATTCGGCGTTATGGTATTTCGGCGTTATGGTCAATTTTGACATTCGGCGTTATGGTATTTCGGCGTTATGGTCAATTTTGACATTCGGCGTTATGGTATTTCGGCGTTGTGGTAACGACCCTATTATTGGAGCGTTTCGCCGAGGCTGGCGGCGACGCGCGCAGCTAGTAGCGAGACTCGCCGCTTGGGGCGCTGCAGGATCCCGTCCGCTGCAAACCACCGTGTAATGACGCTAGTATAAATCCCCCTCAACGAGTCAGTCCGGAAAAAGGATTGGGAAAAGGGGTGGGGGGAGGGGAGGAAGGGATGCGTGGAGAGGGAAAGATAATTGTTTTCCAGCTTATTTATTTCCGCGCTCTTTACCACGTAATAAAATCCCCGCCATGTATTATAAGCGCTGCAGGATGGTATTTTCTGCGCCGCGCTGTAAACCTCGATTTTCCAATCATGGCGGGGGAGAGAAAAAAAAAAACTAAACTAAACACCTTAATCTCATTTTTTCTTTGGTTAGTCATCATAGTTTGTTCTATTAAATATTGGCATACATAGAGACCTTTAAAAAAAAACTCCACATGCTTATAAATAGAAGTATGTAAATTTTGCACATTCATTTGGTCGCAAGCTAAAATGCATATTTCATGCGTTTGCACTGTGTTTATGGTTTATTATGGTACGCCCCTCCACGACCGTGAACCAATGACATCCAACTGTGAGAGGAGTAAGTGAATCAGAAAGTGACGATTAAGGGGGATTAGGCCTATCCATCTTGAAATTTTAAATATTTTGATACAGTATTATCTTTGGAAGATTTGTGCAATGGGAGTGCATTATTTGATGTAAGCTTTTGGACTTCTTTTTTTTTTTTTTTTTGGTTCAATATTTTTGTGCTGTCATCATTTGTGAGGTTTTTTTTTCGTTCTGTTAGTCCATATTTCTTTGTTTTTCTTTGTTTGTTGACCATATTCCTGTTATGGAATATTATGTGGTGTTTATAACCTGTTGACAACAGCAATTTTTTGCTTAATTTGTGTTTTTTTTTTGTCTTTTGATTTATTGTAGTTTTCTTCTACAGATATACATGTGCTTAGCAATGGCTAGAGGCCTGCAAAATTCGCGGTTTCGATGGCCTTCAGGATAGACTGCACGTACCCCTGTACACTCGGGCAAATAACGCATGTTCATCGGCTGCCGACTTGTAAGTCGTCTCAGCTGGTTTGTCTGTGATTCGATCCTTCTTTGGTCGAGGGGTTTGTAACTGGTTGAGATTCGTCCAGATGAACAGTAAGCCAACAGCAAAATTATCTAAGAGGCATATTATGTGTTTGAATTCTAGTCTATAACAGAATGAATCCGCGAATTTTGCAGTTATCTAGCCAATGGCGAATGTCCAAAAGCTTACATCAAGTTGTGGAGGTCTGTGTAGACGTGTCGTTACAATTGAGAGTGTTGCTGCTCGCCTCGTGGGGTTTGCAGGGTCACGGCCATGTTACAGCCGGACGTGTGGGGTGTGGGTTTGGAGGGAGAAGGGGGGGGGAGTCACACAATGGCACGCATTGCCCGGGCGTCGCCTGTATTATGCCGGGCGCAGTCGATACAGCTGCGATAGCGCCTGATAAGCATAGCCCCATCCCCTCCCCCCCCCCCCCCTCCGCGGCCCATTTCCCTGGCGACCAAAGCCCGCGTCACCGATGTCCCGTCCGAATCAATGCCCCCGTCTGCAGTTGGGGGCGACTGAAATGCTGCCTCTTGGAAGGGCAGCCCTCAGGATTTTTCTGGCAATGGTTAGTTTGTAAAGTGACCTAACCTAACCTAACCTAACCTAACCTAACCTAACCACTGTCAGAAAAATCCTGAAGGGCTGCCCATCCAAGGGGCAACAATTCAGACAACCTTTCAAAAACACTACTGTCAGAAAAATCCTGAAGGGCTGCCCTTCCAAGGGGCAGCATTCAGCTCCCCCTGCAGTTGCAACGTGCCGAACTGTGTCCGACGGACACTGATCGCCGATTGGCCCGCGCGATCCTCTGACGTCACGGCGCGGGCGATGCTCCCGAACACGTTGGTCAACTTGAACTTTTTGACGTGACAGACGTCTTACAAATAAAGACTTGAAAAATTCGCGGGTCCATCACGTGCTATCATAAAATTCAAATAATTAGGTGTACATTAGTGCTGCTTCTGCCATTGGTCCACTGTTAATCTGGTGGACTGAGGGGCCAATTAGAGACCCCTCACTCGTAGAAGTGTCGAATCACAGGCCACCCAGTCGTGACGACTCACAATTCAGCAGCCAATGAACAGTTGGCATTTGCCCGAGTGTGTATGAGGATATTGGAGTCTATCCTGGAGGTCATTGAACCCGCGAATTTTTCCGGCTTCTAGTGATCGTCTTATAAATAGGGACCTGAAAAATTCGCGGTTTCGATGACCCCCAGGATATAGTCTACACAGTCCTCTGTACACTCGGGCAAATAACGCCAGTTCGTTGGCTGCTGACTTGTGAGTCGTCTCAACTGGTGTTTGCCCGTGATTCGTCACTACTTTGGTTGAGGGGTTTCTCATTGGCCCAGAGTCGCCCAGACGAACAGTGAGCCAATAGCTAAATGCAGCTTAAAGGTATATGTATATGAATTTCAGACTTTCGCGAAATAAATCTGCTAATTTTTCCGGTCTCTACTTATAAATCGACGAACGCCGGCTGCACGCACGAAAAAAGCATGACTCATTGTCACGTTCCGCCCAAGCCGAGCGTGCAAAAACCGGCCAGCCACCGTGCGAGAAAATCTTCTTTAATATCAAACAGCTTAAGGCGGTTTTTTATAAAAGCAGCAATTTAAAAAAAAATTATATGACGTTATCACGTAAAATTATCGTCCGTAAACCGACTTTACAGACAACCCCCTTTTATTTGGTCCCAAGTTTCGTCCTTTGGATGCATAGAACAACAACAGAACACTCGCGATATTTGAATTTTCCGGTTCCCGTCACAGAGCCAACATATGTCGGATAGACCTACATCGCGAAATTTCACTGGCTGAAATTAACAGTAGGATTTCAACTTTGAATCGACTTCGCACATTGCCTGATTGTGTTATTTAAATGTGAACCCGTCCTTAGAGGCAACCAGACATCCTGAAAGTCGTTAAATTTTAAAAGTAAATGTTGGCATCCTTGATTTTTTTTTGTGGTTGTTAGTTGCTGGGAACATTAACCATATTATATTTTAAGGTCATTTATTTTTCGGTAAGGAACAACCTAAACAACATATTAAAATGCTCTATATCTTGTTACAAAAATTAAAAAAAAAAAAAAAAACTGCGTAGCCTCAAATTTTGAGTGCTGGAAAATCATAACATCAGTTTCTATTTAAAAAAAAAAAAAAAAAAAAAACCGGGCAAGATCAAAACACACACAAAATTGTGTTTTACAGCCAAGCTTATTTCATTGCTACCAAAATGATTTTAACATTTCCAAAAAATTATTCCCAAGTAAGTATAATATTTTGCCGTTGTATTCAATATGCCACTCCGTTAATACGTCACTCCATTAATTCTGAACTTAGAATGTTCATCGATATTATTTTTAATCATGTTATTATTTTTAAGAACTTACTACGTTTTCCTCATATTTAAAAGTTAATTTTTGGATGTTGACATTTCTGAACCGCACAGTTTTCTTAGCGGCCATGTTTCGCCTGTACAGTTTAATGTGGGCGGTCCGTGTCCTCATTCGATTGTGAATGACGTCACATTATCGCACGGAAAACTTCCCTGTCTATACAACGGCTGTCCGAATAGCCTATACCGATTTCTGAAGTAGTCACCAGAGCGCGGTGAACATAGTGCGCCATAATAAGTAATTTTCGATTTTTGATGAGTAGAGACCGGAAAAATTCGCGAATTCAGATCCCTAAAGGATAGACTCCATGATCCTCTATGCACACGTGCAAATTACATCTGCTGATTGGTTACCGACTCGTAACACCTGTTGACTGGAATGATCGTGATTCGCTAATTCTTCTGTTAAAGATTTTCCATTGGCCCAGAGTCCTTCAGATAAACTGTGGCCCAATCACTGAAGCAAAATAATGTGAAAGGTATTTGGACTCTATCCTATCGCGAAATGAATCCGCGAATTTTACAGGTCTCTATTGAGGAGAAACATCTTAGCTTCCTGTGCATGGTATTTGGTGGGGAGTAATCTTCGTGAATTGGAAGGAAGTCGCGCGGAACGGAAATGTGTAACCACGGTGCTGCCATCTGCGGCGGACGGTGCGAACCAAAAAGTTCATGGAGACACATGGAAATTTTATGGTAGTCACTGTTTAGTGAAATTTGATAAAAGATGGGGCAGTATTTTAATAAAATTCCTTGTCGGAAATTAGGTCCAAAGATGGTTGTTTTAGTTCTTTTAAAAAAAAAGTCCTTTACGCTTTTATCGGAGACATTTCATTAATTTGTATAACCTTTCGCTAAGCAAATCAAATGGTTCGTAATTCGACGTGGCTGCTCCTGTAACGAATTCTAGCGGCGGGCGCGGAAACTACGCATGATTCGCGTCAAGAAATGCAGTTGAAAACACAGGAAATTTTTTTCCCATTTTATTCCCCCCCCAAAAAAAAATGCCGGAAGCTTGAAGTGAAGTGTTACCACTGAGGCTTAGATTCCCCCATTTTACAAGCCTCCAATCAGCCCCTGGAGGGGAGCTTTTACCTTTCCCTCGGCCGCCGTCGTTGCAATTGCGTTCTTGCGTCTCTTGCGTGGGTTTTAAACCCGTACTTACCTTACGGTCATGCGTGGTGCGTTCGCTGGGATAACGAGCGGACACAGACTGCAGCTTTAGCGTGTCTCTGGGATCTGTTACTAGAATGCGCTCATTGTACACGAACGATTAGTCTGTGCCAACATCAGAATGTAGTCTGTACCAACATCAGAGTGTAGTCTGTACCAACATCAGTGTGTAGTCTGTGCCAACGTCAGAGTGTTCTGTTCCAACATCAGAATGTAGTCTGTACCAACGTCAGAATGTAGACTGTACCAACGTCAGAATGTAGTCTGTGCCAGCGTCAGAGTGTAGTCTGTTCCAACATCAGAATGCAGTCTGTACCAACGTCAGAATGTAGTCAACCATCATTAAAATGTAGTCTACCATCATCAGAATGTAGTCTGTACCAACGTCAGAATGCAGTCTACCATCATCAGAATGTAGTCTGTACCAACGTCAGAATGTAGTCTGTACCAACATCAGAGTGTAGTCTGTACCAACATAGTGTGTAGTCTGTGCCAACGTCAGAGTGTTCTGTTCCAACATCAGAATGTAGACTGTACCAACGTCAGAATGTAGTCTGTGCCAGCGTCAGAATGTAGTCTGTACCAACATCAGAGTGTAGTCTGTACCAACATCAGTGTGTAGTCTGTGCCAGCGTCAGAGTGTAGTCTGTTCCAACGTCAGAGTGTAGTCTGTTCCAACGTCAGAGTGTAGTCTGTTCCAACGTCAGAGTGTAGTCTGTTCCAACATCATAATGCAGTCTGTACCAACGTCAGAATGTAGTCTACCATCATCAGAATGTAGTCTGTACCAACATCAGAATGTAGTCTGTGCCAACATCAGAATGTAGTCTGTACCAACGTCAGAATGTAGTCTGTACCAACGTCAGAACGTAGTCTGTACCAACGTCAGAATGTTATTCACATTCACCGATAAATCGTAATTTTTAATAACATGACTTGTGAACAAACTGTAATTTTACTTTCTTAATATGATTAGTTCCACTCTTAACATTTTAAAGTAGATGAAATCATTTAACTTTTTTTTAGACAAAGTTTTGAATCAAACAAATGCTATACAGTTAGGTTGGTATCCTTAAATTTTTTTTAATCGCGCTCGTCAAAAGATCGTTATGTCTTGCATATGCCTCTCTCATGTATTTAACACAATAATAGGACGCATAACTATATAAATAATGTGTAGCGCTTATATGTATAGGAATCGGGAGACCTCGGTAAAATTTTGTGTTTAAATACCAACATTTATGTTAATTTTTGTGTGTCCATGCGTATTTGAATGTATCAGTTCATTCTTGAAGTCACTTGTTAACATTAATTCCCTTTTTGCGCATTTGCTGTATTTAAAGCTACCACTTACGAAAAAAAGTAAGTTTGTGTGTATTGCATTAGATGAGCATTCATGTAAATTAATACCACGATCGTACGAGGTAAAGATGGTTTTAAAAAAAGTGAAAAAAAAAACTAGGTTAATATCACATATTTTTAGGTCATAAAAGACCACCACCTTCAGTCTTTAATAAATGTTTATGAATATCCTTAATTTTAATGTCATGAATATCAAGACACTAAAATACAAATTCGACGATATTTTATTAAAATATGTATATGTATTAAAGGGCCTAGATCATGAGCCCGAAGAATTAGTTCAAAGCCTAGATCCTGATATCGTCCGGGGCAAACCTAAATTTCTTTGGTTTTATGCTGTGTGATTGGTAATATTAAAATCGTTAGTGACCGTTTCAAAAAATAAAAGGAATTATGTTTAACTTTGAGAGTGATATCTCTGTTTACTTCTATGTGAGTGACTAATCTTTTTGTTTTGTTTTGAAGTGAAAACTTCAATGGGAATGTTTGGATAGGGAGTAAATTCATGTAAGTCGTCATCGACATGGTCACGTGACGTGTTAATTTTTTATATATATAATTCAAGGATAAAGCTTAATTTATTCTATTTTTAAAGATTCACGTTTTTAATTTTATATTTATTTTCCAAGGAAATTTTAACATTTTTGTGTGGTACATATTGCGGGTATTGGATATTTTTTTAGTAGGTAGTTAAGTTGAGGTAATGTTTTTTCTTTTGTTTATTTATTTACTATGTGAATCTCTTAAAATGCCAGGTAATTGATTTATTAGAGATAATGTTGATTATTTGTAGATTTAAGTTAATAATTTTTTATTCTTTCAATGAAAAAACTTCAGTTCTTCTAGTTCTTAAGTTATTATTGGTAGGGGCAAAACTTAACGGTTCGCGTCACCGACATGCTAGTGATATAATACCAAAATCATTTTCTTGCGTACATTTGACGTAGAAATGATTTCATACTACACATTTAAAAAAAATATTAAGTTTTCACTTTTGTCGACAGTCCCCATGACTCACTTTTTTTTTAATGTGACTGAAACATTGTATTTTGTAAAGAAAATAAAATTGAAATTAGAATTACCCAGAATGCTGCATTGTGAAACAGCCAAGACTGGATAATAGAGTAGACACCTCCACTTTAAAAATATTTTTTTGTGTGAATGTTTTGATTTTATTCCAGTCTCTCCACCCCCCGCCCCTAATTTTCATTCAAACACACACACCAACACACCAACACACACACAGACAAGAACATTATACATCCCTTACGGCGCGGCGGTCCAGGAGAAAGGGCATTTTAAACTAGCCATCCGGCTCACCTAATTAGAAGTTCTCTCTCACCGAAGAGAGCGAGAGAAAGAGAGAGAGATAAAGAAAGAGTAAGAGAGAAGAGTAAAAAGAACAGCTGGGAAATTTATGATTTTAAAGGAGAAGAAACACTACAAAATCGCTTTCTTTGCCACAGACAAGGGAAAAAAAATTGTTTAAGTTTGAACAACCACGAAGTTTTTTTCCTGAGAACTTTTTTTATGTGTGCATCGGTAGAAAAAGCAATATTACATTGTTTTTAGGGGAAAAAACGCAAAAACTCTATTCACTGTTAAGTTTGTGTTAAAACCCAATATTGTATGCACCAATAAATATCATTGTGAACCTATAGAAAAAATACCACAGAAAAGAATTAAATAGAAATAATCGTGTAAAAGTTTAATATAATCGTAGTTTCTACGTTCGATTAATTCATTTTATTTTAACAAAACAAAAACTTCAAACAAGGTTACAAGGTATTTTCATATTAAGGGATTTGGTAATTTTTCCGTTTTTCGACAAAAAAAAAAGATATTTACATTTGTTACCTCTTACATAGTCAGATTTTGACGTCAACGAACCTATTATTTTAATTCATATATCAGTCGGGAAGTGATTCGTCCACAATTATGTTAGTTATCGTGCTCGTAAAAATTTTTACCTCAGTTTCCAAGAAATAATTTGTAATACTACAAGAAAGATATTGTAACTTTGTACAACACATGGCTAGGATTATATTTGCATATAATGAAATACGTTTTTCGAGATGACACGGAGTATTTCTTACGACGCATAATTTCATATTTTAATTGATGTTTCATTCAAGCATAATTTTCTTTAATACCATGGAAAAGATAATCGAATATTCAATCATTTGACTATTTTGTTTCATCGTGCTTATGAATGTGCCCAGTTAAAAATTGAAGGCTATTTAGGGAACAGTTCAACGATTGGAGGTACTGGGACAACACAAAGCATGAGTGCCCGGGATATTTTTTTTTTTGCTAACCTAACTAAAAACTAAGTGTATTCGGGAGGGGCCCGGTTTAGGGAGGAGACTAAGTGCGTTTCAGGGGCCGAAGCCTATGCGCTCTACTCATGCTGGGTTTATGCCATGCAGGAGAGGTAGCATGCATCGCGTGCTAGGAGGGGATTGGCCAGCCATGGCAGCGATTGTCGTCATGACTAACTCCCCTCACTGACTATCCTAGACTAAAAACTAGGTAAGTTGGGCCCCTGTGTAGTATGATAGTGAAACTACACTGGAATATATTTGGTAAACTAAAATAGTCGTAGCACAAAAATAATCGCACGTTTTAAAATACCTAAGAAATGGCATTACAATTATTATAGTATATATTATCCTTCTGAATGCATTAACAGGCTAAGTAGTTGCCGATTTCCGTAGCATAGTCGGCAACGCGCTGGACTATGATGCGAGGGCTCTGGGTTCGAATCCCGGGTAAGACATGGATGTAATTTGTGTTGTCTTAATACACCAACAACCGCAACTACAATTTCGCAATGAAACGGGGTGAAATAAAAAATACACTATTAAGGGGGGGGGGGGGTAGATGATTGGCACATTGGTGACTGTCAAATGAAAGGAAAAAAAGTAGCGTAGTCGATGCACGCCGACCTACGTTGCGAGGGGTCCTGGGTTCAAGACCCAGGTAAGGCATGGATGTAATTTTTTAAATTGTTTTTAGATTATTGTTGAAGTCAATATACTTGTCAAAGGAAACTGTCAAACTATGAAAAAATAATATTAAATAAAGGGGGGATGGTTGGCTGGCTGGTTATTAAAATCACGAGCCAACCAAATATTTATAATAATAAAAAAAGAGCACAGTGGTAGAGCGCGCACTTTGTAACCTCGAAGGCCGTGGTTTAAAAATCTCGTTACTGGGAGGATTTTTTTAAATTTTTTTAATAACATTTTAATTTAAAAATAATGTTGGATCAGCGCAATAAGGTTAATTTTTGTTTGAAGGAAGTATTTAAAGGCTGATTTCAGTCGTTCACGCAAAAAAAAAAAAAAAAACACAAACATATACTTAGTGTTATAATAAGTGTTTTAAAATGTTTCAGGTTAATATTTTAGTAATGCCGTGGAAGTATAACTTGTAATGTGTGCGGAAACTTTATAGTGTTGACTGTTTGGTGAATTTTAACAAGATGGGCAGTATATTAGTAAAAATCCCTTGTCGAAAAGCCCGGGTTTTATCGGAACAGTTTCTATTAGTTTAAACTGTCCTGTTGTTTTCGTGCTGCTGATTGCTATCTGCGCGTGATGGTGGCAAGAAACGTTCACGATTAAGGCAGCGAATTTATCGGCGAGCGAAGAAAGTATGTCTATGATTCGCATCCAAATATTTTGCGTTTTGAAAAGAGACTATTTTATTTATCGATTTATTTGTCACTCTCATAATTATTTTGAAGAACTCCAACGTTAAATTTCGTGTCCGAGTTTCGCTTTATAAGTTTATGTGCAACATAAACAACACGAGAACGCATTATTTTGCTGGTTACCGAGGTTTAGATGTATACATACGCATTATTGGCGAGTACTGAAATACTCGCTCGCATTATTTTTTAAGTTATACTTCTTAAATCGCGTTATTAAAAAAATGACGATAGTGAATTTTTGCGATGCGCGCGTACCACGAAACGAAATTTTCATAGAATACATACAAATATCATATATGTGCCTTTATATGTGGATTTTTGAATATTGGTCCAAACTATTAAAAAAATTATTTAGTGAATATTAGTGATATAAATTGTGTTTATAAACTTTTTCGAGAGTATTTATAAAAGTGAGGTTATGTTCCCTTAGGAATAAATTTTTTGCCTTATAAATTATGAATTTTTATATTATTTAATTAAATAAAATTAATAAATTCCAATAAGCATTTAAAATATTTATTCTCATATTTAATTTAAATTTATCTCAAATATTTTACTAAACTAAAGAATTAATTTTATACGTGTGTTCATATTAATATTGAACACTGAAAAACTAAAAAAAAAATTTGTTACAGTCAATTTAAAAATATTTAAGTGTCTTTAAACAAAAAGAAGTATAACTTCTAACGCGCGTACATAAGGTCAAGAAACTTTTTTTTAATCGTTTCCAATGATCGATTTAGTGTATCGAAACTGCAAATAAACCGGTTCACTTGTTTCGTATAGTGCCCTCCCTCTGGCGTCTGGCTGTGTGGAAGGATAGCTCCCCTTTAATAACACGCACGAAACATTAGTTTTTATCTTTTGAGAGGGGGGGGGAGGAAGCAGAGAGAAGCCAGGGCAATGGGTTAGCCAAGAATGAGAAGGGGGAAAAGGTTCGAGGATGGAGAGAGAAGACATCCCCCCCCCCTTTTCTCTTAAACCATTTCCCCCTCTTTCTTTTCTTTTTTTTTCCCCCTCTACACTCCTCCACGACAACCAGGCGTCAGCTGTTTTCATCTTCTCTCTTCCCTCTCTCTCTCTCTCTCTCTCTCTACTTTCTTTCTCCTTGCTTCGCATCCTGACGGCCAAGAACTTCAAGTGTGTTCTGCAGAAGGTTCGTATAGTGTGCGGAATTAATATTTATTTATTTTTTATTAGATTTCTGGAATGCCTTCAAACGTGCCGCCGAGTCGGCGAGGCGGGATGATAAGCGCGACGCTCGCTGGTGCTTCCAGCGCGGTGTCTCCTCTGGACTGGCGCGCAGTCTTCTCGTCGTGCGTATGAGCGGTGACCGTAACATTACATGGCGGAGAAATGAAGATAAATTCCCTTGAGTGCTTTCAGTAATCTGTACCTGGTGTTTCATGACTAAAGGTTACTCTGAAAACACGCCTTTTTAGCCAATTTTTAACTATTTTGAAAATACAGTTTAAAAACTTAATCCGTGGAACGAAACTTCTTATCGACCCTCAGCGAATTCTTAAAACAGACCGTATGAGTAGAGACCTGTAAAATTCGCGGATTCATTTCGCGATAGGATAAAGTCCAAATACTTTTGACATTATTTTCCTTCAGTGATTGGGCCACAGTTTATCTGAAGGACTCTGGGCCAAAGAAAAATCTTTAACAGAAGAATTAGCGAATCACGATCATTCCAGTCAACAGGTGTTACGAGTCGGTAACCGATCAGCAGATGTAATTTGCACTAGTGCATAGAGGATCATGGAGTCTATCCTTTAGGGATTTGAAATCGCGAATTTTACAGGTCTCATACGGTATGAGATACTTGAGAAGTTGACAAAATCTCGTGGTTTCTCCTGAAGATCGGCACACCCTGTGTGTACGTGTGTGTGTCTGGATATACCAGCGCAGACGGCCAGTACGAACCGACAGCGCTGAATTGTTCTGTCGGAACAACCGTGAGTGAGCAAAGATGGCGGCCTTCCGTCGGAGATCTGTGGACTTGACGTGTCCCTGGAGTCCGAACTGCGGTGTTGGAACAGCGTCTCGCCAGTCCAAACTCTCAGTCCATACCTTTGAATATATATACTGTATAGAAGTCGCGAGTGGATAGGATTTACTCTACGTTTTTCAGAAGCGTATGATGAGCAGCTTGGGAACTTCACCGCTGCAGTGCGCTGCCGTAACGCCCGGTATCGTCTTAGTTGTTATTTACACGTTAGAGCGCAGCGCTGTCGCCCGCTGTCATTCCCCGCACCCCTCATCCATCATTCACTGCAGCTCAACGTCGTTCTAGGGGAGGGGGAAGGGGTGTTTGAAGAGTTTGACACTTGTCCGCTAGGGACCACCACAAGTCGATGCCCTAGATATGGTGGCGATTGCGGCGGTGAATTAACCAACTACCTCAAAACCGTATTAGAAATTTTAACCTGGGCTGGCGACTTCTATACAGTATATATATTCAAAGGTCCATACAATCAGCCAAACAGCTGAGTGTCTTTGTGGCTTACAATCTTTGTTCACACTCTTTGGTCGCTGTGCTATTTTTACTCCCTTTTCGTAATTAAAAGGGCATCTGCAATTGCAACATCCCTGGTTTATTCAATATTCTACAGTGCAATGGCGGCTTCAGGATGACTTTTCAGGAGGGGCTATCGCACAAAGAAAGGTCGTAGTTTGCAAAAACATGAAAGTGGTCAGATATTGGCCTTGGAATATTATTTACAAATTACAGGTTTTCAAATACAAGAACCTTGGTAGCTCCGTGCAACATTTGATGAGATAAAAGTTTAACATATGAAATTAAATATTTAAGTAAACATAAATATACACTAATCAATAAAATTGGTCTCGGGAGGGGCTATCGCCCCCCCACCACCCCCTTCTGGAGCCGCGCTGGCGAATCAGCCGAAGAGCTGAGTGTCTTTGTGGCTTACAATCTTTGTTCACACTCTTTGGTCGATGTGCTATTTTTCCTCCCTTTTCGTAACTGAAAGTGCATCTGCAATTGCAACATCCCTGGTTTCGTCAATATTCTACAGTGAAACGATAACATTCAACAGCAACAGCAACCACAAGACTGCCATTTCGTGTAGGTATGTGTGTGTTTGTGGATTGGGGGGGGGGGGGGGGGGGGTTTGTCATTTCCAACAATGTGGCTGCAGTTTTCTAAAGGCTCTGTCATACTGTCGAACTTTCTCTTCCAACACCATCCAATTTATTTTGGTCAAATAATGTTTGGAATGTCATGACGTCACTGAAAAGTCACTAGCCCAACCATATTTTTGTTTTGTTTTGACAAGTTGGATAAAATGTGTTTCCATTAAAAATTTTGCATGTAGGACAGTTCTTAAAATATGTTGGACGTTGGATGCGATCAGACAATCTAAATTGTACCTGGCGAAAAGGGAAATAACGTCTGTTTATGTCACAACGAATCTTTAAAATGGCAAAGAACACATGGACTATTAAAGAGGTTATAAATGCGAAATAAATTAAATAATCTTAATATGAATGTTGTATACCAAATAATGTTATACGTAAAAACTAAATAATGTGTCCATTACTTTTAAAAACACTTAATATTACATTTTTTATTATTATATAATGAGTATTAATGTTAGTTAAATTATTGTATGTTTTAAAAGTTCAAAAATGCTCAAAAAACCATAACAAGTTCAAAATGTCTATCCAGCACTGTTGTACATTATTTCATTCCAATAAAGATAAAAATTAACAAAAAAGCTAGAGCCAGTAATGAATCTTTGATAGTGTTACATGGTGTAAAGTAGTTTAAAGATATCTGTCCAACTTAATTTCATGGAGAAAATTGTATGGGTTTTTTTTCGTCCAACTTTACCCCTCCAACTCTATTGTCAGATATAGTTGGAGACGAAATTTTGATAGTAAGACAGAGCCTTAAGGAAGTTTTGTACTGAATTATTTTGCTTTTAATATTTAATGTTTTTGAACATGACTCAATGTAACCATTGTGACTGATTATGAAAGGTTTTTTCTACTAAACAAAGCCCTTATTTAATGATTTTTATGAACTTAAAGGTATACTATTATGTTAATCTTAATACTTCACTGAAAGTATGAAATCATGTGATATACAGTTTTAAATTAACCATTTATGTGAAAGCCTCGTCCTAACACACTTTATTTATAGTTTAATTATTCTCATGTAAAAAAAAATAGATTTTACCATAACAATAGAAAACTGAGATTTGTATGATTTTAGGGAAACTTAGTTTTTATTGCTTCAATGAATAATATACAAAAATAAAATAGTCTTAAGATGAAGGCTACGGTTAATACAAAACTGTACACAAAGCGATTTCATGATTTCAGTACATGCAAGGAAGGACATATAAATTTGGGATCAAGTTAGTAAAAATAACTTAATTTGGAGGAAAAAAAATTGTATGAAACAATTAAATTTGGTTATATTATGGACCTTTTTAAAATTATGTGCAAAAACATCAAATTTTGGGGGGGGGGGGCGGATGTGAGTCCTTCAGTACTCGCTAGAGATCTGTGAACGGTAACGAATAGTAATTCGTGAACACAGTTGTTTCAACATATGAATAAGGGTTACACAAAATTTTCAGTTAGCCATTCTAACTACGACACTTTTTTTTTAATTTACAATTTATTCTAGTTTTTAACTTTTATCTTTATATAACTAATGTAAAGTTTCTTAGGTTAAAATTTATATATTTATTTCTCAGTTATTATACATTTACAAATGTTTACAATCGTCAAAATACCGCATGCAATTTGAAGTGACTAGATGCACTCACATACAAGCTTGCTTTCGTGAGTGCTAAATTTCCTGGTCAATTAAGTGAATATTGTTAACAAAGTGTAAAAAAAATGGGCAAATGGGAAATAAATTATTATGATTGCTTACAAATAATAGCATTTATAAATTTTTAAAGCAGGAAATACGCCTGGGCATTGTAAATGTCTCGACATAAAGCTCAGTAAATATAAACATTTCTCTAGTCCCGCCAAAATGTCATCTTACTCTACTCTCATTGGTTGTTGCGCCTTGCGTCCGTTAACAGAAATAAAATGTATATTAATTTCCTTTCTATGCGCATGACCGTCCTATGCGCTATTGTGAATCAACTGGTTCGAAAACATCGCGGTCAAATCTTGTGCGCAAGACCTACTGTTACTGTTATTTTTTTTTTCAAATGCGCGTCCAGCGTAATTTGTGGGAATCGTGGCGGACGTTTCCGTGAGCTTGCGGTTTTTTTTTTTACCGTCAGTGCTCCGTCCTCGTATCATCTTCTCTCATTGCCTGAGGCCTGTCCCCGAACCGGCCAAATTATACTACTTGCTTGAAGCTTTCAGGGCAACATTATTATTAAAGACGTGCAAAATTTGAACAACTACGAAGTTAATTTCCTGGAAAAGAAAATTGTGTGCGCCTCGGCAGTAAAAAGCAGTATTGACTTTGTTTTTTTAGGGGGGAAACGCTAGAACATAGTTCATGGTTAAAAGAAACCCACATTTTGAAAGTTGAAATTAATAGCGTTGCGAGACTGCACAAAAAAATCACCAAAAATTAAAAAAAAATTAATCGGGTTAAAGCTTAATATAATCGCCTTTTTAATTTTCATTTTTTTTTTATAAGCTAAACACGAACTTTAAATGGTTTAAATATTTTCACGTTAAGGGAATTGCTTATTTTTCAGTTTTTTACAAAAAAAAATCTTTCTCATTTCTACTCTCTTGGTCAGTTTTTCCCATCCATGAACCTGTCGCTATAATCGGGAAGTAATTCGTGCAAAATGATGGTAGTTATCGTGTCCATAAAATATATAACATATATACACTAATTAAAATAAATAAGGGATCAGACAAAAAAATAATACAATAATCTTTCCGGGTTGTTTCGCGTTATTATTTGGCGAACCTTGGAATATATACATACAATCATACCCAAAAACTGCGTTCTCACTGGAACATAGGTAGATACTGCAAAAATTTGCGGATATATTTCGCGATAAGCTAGAATTCAAATAGTTATACCTCGCGTGAGGGGCAAATACCCCCACCCGTCTCCAAAGGGTAAAATATGCACCGGATAATACGACTTCTGACGTAATAAACAGGTATTATATTAGGTTCAGACTACCGGTGACCCAACCAGAAGTCAATCCTGGATCGGCCCCTGCTGTTATTGGCTCACAAATCAATTGGAAGATTCTGGTTAAAAAAAAAAAAAAAAAAAAACATTGGTTGTCTGTAAAGTCGGTTTACGGACAATAGTTTAACGTAACAACGTCATAACAAAACATTGATGAAATGATTGCATACTTTTATGAATAAAATTTAATCATTTTTATTTTAATAATAAAAGAATAAATACTTGAAATTATACTAGCAATCAGATTTTTAAAATGCAAGAATAATTAACCTTTATTGCCGAAATTGTTGTTGTAATAAGCAATGAAAACCACATTAACTTTTCACTTCACTTTATAACCAGTCGACGAAACATTTCACGTGTAGATGACTTGTAATTAATTTTAAAACTGGTGTTTAGCTATAAAGTTTAAATATAATTATGAACAAGTTTTCATATAAATAACTGTAATAAAATATCTATCATCAATTATATGAATCACCATAATTTTTTAGTCAATTTATTAGCGGAACGGAACACAGCGTAACGGAACAATGTGCGTAAGGGGAGGACACTTATTTTTGCGTGCAGCCGGCGTTCATCGATTTATTAGACGTCACGTCAAAAAAACTTAACAGTATAGGAAATGTCGCACCGTGCATGAATGGCAAAAATATAAAAACAATAATAGAATCTTTTACGACTTGACAGTATTCGATACGGTTTGTTTTTTTTCGGCTAGGTATTTGCACTACGGAGACCCGAATACTAGTTTTTCTTTTACTATTTTTCTTTTTAGGCGAAAAAAAGAATGAGTTTTCTTGTATCACAGGTAGGATGTGTATGATATGGCTTCTTAAAATTGACTACATCTGTCTGTACATATGTTTACATATGTTCATAAATCCACATTCTTCGCATAAATATGTACATCACAGAAGTAAAAAAATAATAATTACAAAATTTGGAGTGCATATAGGAACTCATGAATTTATGGAATAATTGATTATTCAAATAATAGGACAAAAAATAATTGAGAGAATAATTTTCTGCCGTCTAGTGCCAGTTTTAGGACAATCAGCTTAGGAAGTGTCATTTGAAGTACGTTTGTGATGTCATTTCTTGGCGATAGCATTTACCCAAAGCAAACGTGACTGCAGATACGTCTTTAAGGCCACTTGGTCTACTCACCCACCATGTAAGATTTTTTTTCTGATTTCAGATTTTTATAAATTAATAATTTTAAATAATGGTACCATAGAGGGTCAATTGTACGTGTTACCCAGCGACCTGAAACTATAAAATTATTTTTTAGTTGGCGACCACTACACAATTTGTAACACAAAATGATTTACTAAGAACGTTTGCCTGACGTCAAATAGCAGACAAAATGTGTGTGTGTGTGTTTGTGTGTGGTGTGTGTATATAATATATATGTATACATATATATAATCCAGAGGGCAAATTTGTATAAAAACATAAAATGCGGTTATTTTATTTGGAATAATTTTGAAAATAAAACAATAACATGAAAATTAAATCATCTTCAAACAAATTATTACGACTGTTAACTGTAGGACTCTAAATAAAATATATGACACAGAAAATATATTTTAGCGAAAAATAAGTTCACCTTGGCCAAGGACATGAAACTGGTTAATATTTCTTTAATTTAAAATAGTTTATTTACTCCACAAGACTTATAAATATTTTTTTCATTAATTTTTTTTTTAATAAACTGCTTGTTCGTACCCCGATTGAGATATCGCAGCGTTTTCTACTCGCTGAATATCATTATTTTGGAACGCATGCACGAAAAATATTAAGAATTATGATATCGGAAAATAATACGTATGGGACATTTTTTTTCCCCCCGGGACTTATGAAATATTTGATTGGTAATGTAAATAAAATTACTGGCACCAAAAGAGAGAGAGAGAGAGAGAGAGAGAGAAGGGGGTAGAGTCAGAGAGAAAAGAGAGAATTAAGGTAAACATGCCCCCTCTGCGTTAACTTTCCCATCCGCTAGAGCGCAGCACGGGAGGCGACCCGCCTCAACTGTTTCGCGCGTCATCCCCTCCCCTACTGCAGTCCGACCTCCCCCACCGCTTCCCCCCCTCCCACGCGCACAGGTTTCTCCCCCTACCATGGTCGAAGCCAGGGTGGAGGGGAGGTTACGGGCCTCCGACACTCCCCTCACCTTCCCCCACCCTGCCCATCCATTCGGCCCCGTGTCGAGCGGGTTGCAGGTCGGGGCAAGCCAGGCGCCACAGCGCGCGCCGGACACGCTTTGCTCATGCGCGCGCGCTGTGGTCCGCTCGGGCGCTTGTTTTATAGACGAGAGTGCATCGTCGCGAACGCTGTCCCCTTTCCTCCTCCCTCCCTTCCCCCACAATCACACAACCCCCCACCGCCCACCCTTCCCCTTCTCCTAAACCCACCGCGGGCGCGAGGTTATCAATGTTGCGGGCATTTGCGCGAAAATCTCGTCGGCATTATCTGTCGTGGGGAGGGGGAAGGGGCAGAGAGAGAGACTGGTGTCGCGTCGCGTCGCTTTGTGACGGATATGCGAAACTACCCTTTACCCCCCCCCACCCCTCCCTTCTCCCCTCTTGAAAAATTTTTCCAAACCCCTAAAACACGCCGCGCAACTGTTACTCATTTTCGTTTTAACCTCGTCGTCATCATCATTACCATGCACGGCTGTTATTACCGCAAGGGAGCGGCGCATTATCTGCGCCCGCCGGTGTGTTTATCAACATGGCCTCCCCCCCCTCCCCCCTCTTTACAAATTTCCCTTGACGCCACTGTCCGTCACCGAAATCAAAATTGGCTTTTGCGTTTTGGGGGAAAGTAGGGGTTGGGGGGGAGGGGGGGAAAATAACGTTGCACGGGCCTGGGATGAGGTGTGTGATTATGCAACATGTGGGATGAGGTGTGTGTGATAATGCAACACGTGCATGTTCATTATTACTGCGAGTTTGGAACATCCTGTACATTCTTTGCCTCGGACTGCAGAGAACACAACTGGTTCTTATCACCGATTATGCTTGCAGTCACGTAAGGCAAAAAAAAATAAAAAAAACAGCAAAATAAAAATGTTATTCGGTACTCGCCAGAGATGTGCGACAATCAAACCCTACATCGAGCTAATTTCAAATGTTCTCATGATGCAAACACACCTATAATACGAAACTCGAGACACGAAATTCAACGTAGAATTATTTAAAATAATGCCGAGCGTGATAAATGTACGCAAATAGTATGTTCAACTACATTTCCAGACGCGAATCATACGTAGTTTCCGCACCCGTCGCTAGGATTCGCTGCCGGAGCAGCTACGTCTACTATTGAGTCATTCAATTTGCAGAGCGAAATGATAAACTATATAATGAAAGCAAAAAAAAAAATACTTGAAAAAAATACTAAATCAGGGCTTCTAACCTGATTTTCGAAAAGGAATATTATTAAAATACTGCTCGTCTTGTTAAAAATTCACAGTTAATACTATAAAGTTTCCCTTTGGCTTTGTGAACTTCGGTTCGCGCCATCCGCCACAGAAGGCAGCACCATGGTTACAAGTTTCCGTTCCATGCGACCTCTCTTCCATTCACTAAATTTCTTCTAGCAAATGCCAACACATGACACTTTTAATTTAATTTTTTACGGAAAAATACACGATTTGTTGTATCGTGTATTAGGTGTAGAAAAATAGCTTGTTGTTTTGAGCCGTGATTTGTTTAATTGTGGCAGTTGACTATGTAACAATCCAAGTGCAAAACTGTCAGGGGTGTGTTTGTGTCGGCGAGGCGGGATGATAGGTGCGTCGCTCGCTGGTGTTTCTAGCGCGGAGTCGCCTCTAAGCGCAAGTCTTCTCGTCGAGCACAGGACGACTGTGGGATCACGTGGCGGAGAAAAGGAAGAATGTCCACTGAGTGCTTTCGAGAATCAGTGCAGGATGTTTCGCGTCTTGAAATTTTATATCTTAAAAAAAAAAACACGCGTTTGACCATTTTTATTCTTCTAAATACATATGTAGTTTAGGAATGAAATACTGGAACAGAATTTACCCATCCGCCTTCAGTATATTTTCTTAAATGCCGACAAGACTGTGTGCAATAGAACCCGTAATGCAAAATTTGACATTATTTTCCAACAGCATCTTTAAATAATAATAATAATAATAATAATAATAATAATAATAATAATAATAATAATAATGCAAGTGTTGCACGTGGCAAATAGTGATGGATGTGAAATTCAGCTGAAAAGTTTCTTACAAGGTAACATACCACTTTTCAGGGGCGCAAATCTCTAGGATTCACAAAAGGGGCCCGCGGAAATTTTGCGTGGAATTGGAGGGGAGGGGGGGTTATCGGCATAGGCGTGCCCAGACATTTCCATTAGGGGGGGCCCTGCTAAATTTTTAAATCAGAAGCTGAATTTAGAATGAATACATTCACTCATTGCCGTGTTTACATTTTTGTGCAGTATCAACGAGATATGTTTACTAGTTAATATTTATATCCGTATGATTTTAAAATTCTTGAAAATATGTTTTTCTTTTCATAGACAATGTTTAAAGGGTACTTACACATTTTTCCCCCTCGAATTTTCCAATAGCTTGGTCCAGATCTACCTTGAAATTAACTTCTTTTTAGTGAATGCAAACACAGCAATTCAGACAACAGAACTTTAACAAACCTCTTAAAATATTTTTTTTTTGATTGGCCGTTTTAAGGGACCTCGTGTTTTAAATAAACTAAGGCGGCTGTATTTCCAGAACGATAAAATGTTTAAAAATATTGTTAATTAGCACGCTGCAACACTGAAAAACAGTTTGAGTGTCACAGTGCCAGGAATATACAAATATTAACGAACGCATTAGAGAAAATGCCGATCTGAGTGATTACATTACGGGGGGGCCATGGCCCACCTGGCCCCCCCTGTAGGCACGCCTATGGTTATCGGTGGCCCGGAAGTTTTTCACGGGGCTTTAACCGACAGAAGTCATCTCTGGACAGGGCCCTTGCATCACATACCGACTGCGCCGTTAAGAAAACCAGGGCTGGAAATTGTAACACTGACACAGGCAGGTACCATCAGGGACATGCCTTCATAGGTTATGCGTGGAAACCTGCTAGATTCGCGTGTTCAGTGACCTCCAGGATAGACTCTACTACACTCTACACACTCGGGGCAAATGCCACCTGTTCATTGGCTGCTGACTTGTGAAGTCGTCTCGACTGAGTGTCTGTGATTCGACACTTCTTTGAGCGATGGTCTCTAATCGGTAGAGACCTGCAAAATTCGCGGGTTCATTTCGTGATATGCTACAATTCAAATAATTATACCTTAGCGCTGCTTCTACCACTGGTTCACTGTTAATCTGGATTAATGAGGGCCAATTAGAGACCCTCACTCATAGAAGTGTCGAATCACAGACACTCGGTCGAGACGACTCACAAGTCAGCAGCCAATGAACAGGTGGAATTTGCCCGAGTGTGTAGAGTGTAGTAGAGTCTATCCTGGAGGTCATTGAATCCGCGAATTTTGCAGGTCTCTACTAATCGGCCCTCATTAATCCAGATTAGCAGTGAACCAGTGGTAGAAGCAGCGCAAAGGTATAATTATTTGAATTGTACCATATCACGAAATGAATCCGCGAATTTTGCAGGTCTCTAGCTTATGCGTCGGTAGGTCTGTACGAAAGAGGTTTTTTTCCCTCGTTAGATTGTGTTTATAGCATTTGTGTGCTCACTGCAGATTTGTAGTCGGGAAAACAATATTTGTATTTACAAATTTGTTCTCGTCTCCTATTAGCCAAATTATATCATTTTGACTTGCATGCGTGCAAAAGAAGCAGAAAAAAACTTTAAAATGCAACAGAACTTTATTCCATAAAACATTGTATTGACGTCTATTGTTATCAACTTCCGTTTCACAGTCACTATTTTGCAATAGCAAGCGGGGACCCTTCAGTAAGGGGCTACTTAATTCCAGGAAAAGGGGGGGGGGTGTCCTTCCCCTGAATTCCCTGCCCCCCTCCCCCCCCCCCCCCAGGATCTACGCCCATGCCACTTTGTGACGTTTAAAATGGGTGAAACACTCAAACCTGACAATCTATTGAGTTGTAGCTGTGATTTGGGTGTGCGATATCATACTTTACTTCGTCTCCAAGTGAGAACTGTAGCCTACCTTTTCGGACGTGAAAATATTGTGTTGATTTTAGTGTTGGACGCATTGTGTGCTCTTTGAAGTGAAAACTTCCATGGGAAGGTTTGTATAGGGAGTAAGTTCATGTAAGTAGTCATAGACATGGTCACGTGACGTGTTAACGATGCCACTATATCTGTTCATATTAGTATAACTTACTGCGCTTTTAAATCTTAGGTATACGATTACTGTGCAGTAAAAATGTGAGTACAAAATATATTAATATTCTCACATGGATATATAGTTTGAATAACGAAGAAAACGGAGTCTTTGTAGCAATATAACCTAAAAATTAAGAACATTATTATTTTTTATAATACCTACAATTACTATGCAATGCGTATTTTTATAGTAATTTAGGAGTTATTATACTAACGTGATAAAACAAATTTGTTGTGTGATATTTTTTTCGTAAAAATTGCGAAAACGTTTTTACTTCTGTCGGCAGTCCTAATAACTGCTTTGATTTTTATTTTTTTAAGTGAAACTTCTAATGCGACTTCCAACAAGGTTGCGTTAAACGTTTAACGCTCCTGGGGAGGGGGAATAGAAAGAGACAGAGCGAGTGTGTGTCATTTCTCTATGTCCACGAGGTCTCGCCGCGTCAATTTTCTCCAGGGGGCGAACATGTCCGCTTAATTATTAAATAAACATCTTTTATCGTTGAATGATTTCATGATATATTTAGTTTGATTTGATACAATATGATTTCACTAAAAATCAATTTCTACCCCTTCCCATTTTCATTTCCACATTACGAAGTTTCACTTCTTCCGCGCGGAGGGACTCCACGCACTATTTTTTTTATTTTATTTTTTATTTTCACGCAGTTAAAAATTTTTACCTTTTATTTACGACAAGCTGGTTAAAAATTATCCAAGGATCTTCGTCAATTTACGGCCATCTTCGCAAATTTTCCGGAAACTGAGTTCACTTGCTAGGAAAATAGTGTCCAAAAGAATTTATTTTGTTGTATTACCAAAACATTCAAGAAACTGGGTAAGTCGGCAATAAGAATGCTCTTATTTTGTCCACGCGTGTCTGTGTGTGTGTGTGTTTACCTTTGTCGAGAACGAAACGTAACAACTCTGGAGTCGAAATAAGGCGTAGTGTCCACGAAGTTTCAGTTGCGAAGAGCTCGTAGTTTGTCCGAATTAAATTCTTTTGTTGGAAAGTCCGTAAACCCACTGTCATTCCTGAAGGGAAGCCTTCTTTTCACAGACGAGAGAGCCAAATAAATCCCTAAGTTCTCCGAAGTCCATGCTTGTTTTCCCGTATCTTTAATGTAGCTATCCTAACCAAATCAACCGTCCACAATGTTTTAAAGTATTTATAATGTAGCTAACCTAACCTAATTGACCATTAGTTATCATTTTATCAACACCGCCATATTTATTTACAATGAACAAAAAAACAACCGAAAATGCAGGATCGGGCGTTTGGCTCTCTCGTCTGTGCAAAGGAGGATTCCAAATTCCTGAATGCTAGGGGGAGGCATTTTTCGCAAAAAAAAAATCTGAACGCCTATTAGACTGTAACAATCTGTACCAGCACCAGCGGTTTCTCCCTTGTGATTGGCGGGCCGTCTGGCGAGAGAAGTCGTTGCCTTGCTTGACCGAGCCACTCAGGACGAAGATTGCTTCTGCACCGAATCGCTGTGATTGGTAGGGCCATGTAATTTTCGCGAAAAGATTTCCAGACCAGCTGTGTGTTAAAACTCTGTAGCATTGCCCGTGTCTCGTGGTTGGCTTGGTTTATTCCAGGTGCATGTCTACTGTCGGCGCACCAATCACAGCCATCCAGTGAGGAACCAAACTCGTCCTGAATGGCCCGGCAAAATAAGGCAATGGCTTCTCTTGCATACGGCAGCCAATCACAGGGATGCAATCGCTGACGCAGGCATACCTCGTTGCAGTCAAACGAGCGATCAGATTATTTCGCGAAAAAAATGCATGGCCCTAGTGATTGGTGTTGTTACAATCGGCATGTACCTGGGGAGTAACTCAACACAAACGATGCTACAGTGTTTTAAACTTTCAGCTGGACCTCGGAATATTTTTCGCGAAATGTGCATGCCCCTACTGGTTGCGTATCAAGTTGGCTGAGTGCCAAGGTCGCCAACTCTGCGGCTTCCGGGAGAAAAACCTGTTGGCTGATCCTCAACCATCGAAGCAGGAAAGTTGTGCAACTGAGCTTACTTGCAGCCAGTCGGTGCGAACCGTGTTTTTGATTGTTTGTTAGTTTGGTATCGATTTCACAGCTCCAGCAGTTTCTTCCCCGTGCGTTGTCGGCCATCTGCGAGAGAAGGCGTTGTCTTTAAGGGGGTGCCTCCCATTTCAGGTCATGATTTGATATTTACAGTAATTACTAGAGACCTGAAAAATTCGCGGGTTCATTACGTGCTATGCTAAAATTCAAATAATTATACCTTAGTGCTGCTTCTGCCATTGGTCCACTGTTAATCTGGAGGACTGAGGGGCCAATTAAAGACCCTCACTCATAAGAAGTGTCGAATCACAGGCCACCCAGTCGTGACGACTCACAAGTCAGCAGCCAATGAACAGTTGGCATTTGCCCGAGTGTGTAAAGGATATTGGAGTCTATCCTAAAGGTCAATGAACCCGCGAATTTTTCCGGTCTCTACACATAAACTTGTAGACCTTTTCAATTGTTAAAATTTCACGAAGTGAAAAATATATACAGCGCATACGTTTTGCATAATTAGCTGGCAAAATTACATTTTCAACGTTTTTTTGGGTTGTACCTACAAATAAGGAGAATTTAATTAATTGCATAACTGAAACTTTTTAGGTTTAACTGCGATGCCACTGGCTACTTCATGATATGGTTTGCATTTCTATCACAAAAACTCATTTCATGTTTCTTGGCTGTCAAAATCGTAACAAATTTGAGAATATTGAAATACCAACGTAAAATTAATTAATATTTTCTGAAAGAAATTCAAACCCAATTCTTGAAGTAGCCAGTGGCATTTCAGTCAAACCTAAAAAGTTTCAGTTCTGCAATAAATTAATTTCTCCTTATTTGTAGAACCCAAAAACGTTAAAATTGTAACTTTGGCAGCTAATTATTGCAAACAGTATGCGCTGTATGTATTTTTCATTTCGTGAAAATTTATTAATTGAAAAAGTCTAATAGTTGATATGTGATTAATATAAATATAAGATCATGACCTGAAATGAGAGGCACCCCCTTAACTGACCGAGCCGCTATGGAGAAAAAATTCACCGCGAGATGTTGGGGAAGGTTATCCCGGGCGAACCCCAGGCGGACAAAAGGCAAACTACCGCTCTCCCACAATAGCCGTTTCCATCGCGCTCCGGAAAACGACACGAGAAAAACGCTTCCACCGGGAGGTATTTATACACGCGCACAGGTGTGATTCCCCCCCCCCCTCTTTTTTCCCCTACACTTTTTCACGGCAAGAGACAGATATTAATGCTCCGTTTTGTGTACACCACGTGTTCCTTTCTCTTTTTTTTTTTTTTACCCAGCCTTGCCTTCCTACTCCCTTTTCTTTTTCTTTTTTTTCGTTTACATCGCATTTACATCGTATCACCGTCTGGTGGGAAAGCAAGGAGAAATAAATTATTAAGAAGTTTACCTTTCTTTGAGTGATACTTGCAACTGGGAATATTTATTTAATTCATTTTTTTTTAAGGAGAGACAAGAGTCGTGGTTTACACTGTAAGTCAAAGAGAAACCTCAAGAAAAAAAAGGGGGGGGGGGGGTGAACAGATTAATACACACACACACACACACACAGAAAACAAACCTTAGACAGCACCTATAATTCCGTTGAACGACTCAGAAGAAGGAAAAAAATAGAACAGCGCAGTCAAAAAAAGTGGGCTAACAAAAATGAGACAATTTCAATAAGAACATTAAATACAGACAAACAAACTACCACCTTGGAAAATACAGCAACAGTAGTATGTAAATGTTCCTCCGGCACCAGGCTCCAGGGTGTGGAAAGAAGATTGTCGACGCCATCTTGGATTGTGACGTCACGGCGACCATCTTGGATGGTTGTGACCTTGACCTGTGGCCTTGACCTTGAATTTGACCTCCAAAATTCTCCAAAATAGTCCAAAATTTGCCCAAAATTACTCAAAATTCCTCAAAAATCGCCAAAATTTCCATTTTTTTGGGAAAAAAATCCACCAAAAAATCCCAAAAATTTTGATAAATTAAAAATTTCTCTTTTCGAGGGAAAAATTCCCGTTTCGAGGGAAAATTTCCCCTTTTTGTGCCTTAAAAATCCCAGCTGCTAGAAATGTCCATATAGAGGCTTAAGCATCCATGTCTACAGCCTCCGATAAGACTCTGACGTCATCATGGAATATGTCATCTTGAATTATGACGTCACCGTTGCAATTTCAGTTACGGCCGCCATCTTTAAAATCTATATTTATTATCTGATTTTAATGGGAAAAAATTATAATTGATAAAAAAATTCAATTAATAAAATATTAATAAAAAATATTTAAAAAACAAACATATACGATACGGAGCTCGAAGTCCTCGGTTCGAACCCGGCGAGGGCAAAAAAATAAAAATGGCGAACGATCCTTCCCCCGCAGTGGCTGCAGGAAGACTGACCCCCACCACTTTATGTCAAAGTATATATCATCACCTAGTATGACTTCATGTCCGCCATCTTGAAAATCCGTAATTTTTATGTTAGAAAATCGGGAAAATTTTAAAAAATCATTAAAAAAATCAATGAATTGAATTAAATAATAAAAATTTATTGAAATATTACTTATAAACCACTGTTGCACATATCATTAAGGTCGCCATCTTGGATTATATAAATGTTGCATGTTTCGTTACGGCCTCCATCTTGGTTGAGTACGATGTTATCGTTTCACTTTACATTATGAACGCCATGTTGGATCATATTATTGTTGCATGTTTCGTTATGTTAACCATCTTGGAATCGTGTAATTATTTAGCTAGAAATTCGGGAAAAATTCCAAAATTCACCGAAAACATCATAAATTACTTTACATATTGAATCGATATTTGGTCCTCGAACGGAAAAGATTTACCATATAAACAGTCAAGCCACAAGTTATAATTTAAAGGTACGTACGTTGTTACTTCATCAGTAAGCTGATTGATTATGTTCTACCTGATATCCTCAAGAAAAATAAAAATGTCTTTAGCTCCAAATGGCTCCAAAGGGCTCCAAATCTTCCAAAAGGCTCCAAAAGGCTCCAAAAGGCTCCAAAATGCTCCAACAGCTCCAAATGCTCCAACAGCTCCAAATGCTCCAAATTCTCCAAATGGCTCCAACAGCTCCAAATGCTCCAAATGGCTCCAACAGCTTCAAATGCTCCAACAGCTTTAAATTCTCCAACAGCTCCAAAAGGCTCCAAATGCTCCAACAGGCTCCAAATGCTCCAACAGGCTCCAAATGCTCCAACAGGCTCCAAAGGCTCCAAAAGGTTCCAAATGCTCCAACAGCTCCAACAGGCTCCAATAGCTCCAAATGCTCCAAAAGGCTCCAACAGCTACAAATGGCTTCAACAGCGACAAAATGCTCCAAATGGCTCCAACTGCTCCAAATGCTCCAACAGCTCCAAAAGGCTCCAAATGCACCAACAGCTCCAAATGCGCCCAAAGCCAACTGATTACAATTACTTTTTTTTATCGAACATGGCATGAATACTTACATGTCTTTATTAGTATACATTTTGACTGGCAGTGGTGACGTTTTTTACACCTTTAAGTTATAAGTTTTATTTAGAAATCAGATTTCGAGAAGTGGTAAATACCATCTTGAAAAAAATATTTATTAATTTATCTTCAAGTTTATACACATAAATTTAAGTTAAACCATTATTGTATGTAGCCAGCTTCCCTCAGTTATTTGAGTATGAAGGATATTTCTTTAATGTTCGAATAGTTTCCTGCACAAAGCGAACCATGTAGTAGTCTTAGCCTGTCAACCAATATGTTAGGATCTTCCCATGAGATATAATCAATCTCTTCTGCTACGTTCATCATCCTTGCATGTTTATAATAAATATTATTATCTCTGGTGTTTTTCGTTTTAACACCAACCACAAGGTCACTTTCGTCATCGTGCCAGTGATTATCACAAGCTTGATCAGGATAATTTATTTTATTACGACGTTTCCATCGTTTTGGTCTCAAGCCACCATCACAGTCTTCGCTCTGGCATGCTTTTGGTGCTTCAGCACAGTACTCAATCATGTCAACCTTAGATGTGCCAGCACAGTCATCTATCATGTCAGCTTCAGATGTGTCACCAGTCTTCAATCATGTCAGCATCACAAGCTTGATCAGGATAATTTATTTTATTATGTCGTTTCCATCGTTTTGGTCTCAGACCACCATCACAGTCTTCGATCTTGCCTGCTTTAGGTGCTTCAGTACAGTACTCAATCATTCAGCCTTATATGTGTTAGCACAGTTATCGAACATGTCAGCTCAGATGTGTCACCACAATCTTCAATCATGCCAGCTTCAGATGATTAATCAAAGTCTTCGACCTTGTAAGCTTCAGGTGGTTCTCAATCTTTCACATTTTCATGGAGACGACTAGATATTGGAGTAAATATCTTTTCATTTCTAATATCGTTGCTACTTTCTTCGTTTGTTTAAAATTTTAAATTATTATCTTGATCTTGATCAGTATTTTTAGCATTTGCTTTTTCGCCTTCGTTCCTCTTCCGCGATATTGTAGCCCAGTCTTCGTTATCTTTATTCATCTTAATTGAACAGGTCTTGCAATGTCTATCCAAGTAATATCTTCTACCAAAGGATTTCTGACACTGACTGCAATGAAATTGTTTTTGACAAGGACCCAAATGACACTCGCTTCTCTCATGTCGTTTAGCATTCTTTCTTAAGGTAAACACCTTGCTACAGTATCTACAGTGATGACGTTTTGATACAGCTACAAATCCCGAATCAGGATTCATATTAGTTACTGAAACTAATGCCAGATGCAAACTAAGAGTTTTAAATTAGATCTATTACTTAAATAGAATTTTTTAATTATTTCATCAGCGAGAATTAATTTATCTAATTCAAAGGTGCTTGTTGCAAGTAGTTCTGCTTTTCAACAACAGATGTCGCCACATGTTACTTGCAGGTAAATAATATTTAGTTATTTTATGCGGGATGCGGGATGCTCACTAACGATCGCAAAAGAAGGATGGCTTTGCTAGACTCCAAGGAGAGGGAAGTTTGTTCTTCCAGTTAGTGTTTCTCAGATGTCTCATGGCATATTATTATTTGACTGAGTAATGGTTGTTTATTTTTTAATTCCACCTGATAAAAAAAAATATCGCAAGTGCTGATTTAGTAGCAGAAATTCTCGAATTAAATGTAACTCCAAATAAAATGTCATGACTCATTTGGTAAAAATTCCTTCATGGAGAGATCAGTGATCATCTGAAACCAGAAGCACTCGGAGAAAATCATCAGATTTCTAGCCAGGAATAATCGGAACTATTTGGAGAAAACCATCAAAATATTTTCAAGTATAATCAGGAGCACACGGAGAAAACCGCCATAGTATTGTCAAGAATAAACGGAACTACTTGGAGAAAACCACCATAATATTGTCAAGAATATTCAGGAGCACACGGAGAAAACCACCATATTATTATCAAGAATAATCGTAAGCACACGGAGAAAACCACCAAAAGTTTTTTTGATATCAAAAAATTACAGAAAAAAATTAATAAAAAATTAAAAATAAAAACGAAAAAATACAAAAACAGATTCTGCTAGCTTGTGAACTTCTCGTTGTTAATCAAAGTTAGAGCTCTAGTACAAGCCAGAATCTGTTTTTGTATTTTTTTGTTTTTATTTTTAGTTTTTTATTAATTTTTTTCTGTAATTTTGTGATATCAAAGAAAACTTTTGGTGGTTTTCTCCGTGTGCTTACGATTATTCTTGATAATAATATGGTGGTTTTCTCCGTGTGCTCCTGAATATTCTTGACAATATTATGGTGGTTTTCTCCAAGTAGTTCCGTTTATTCTTGACAATACTATGGCGGTTTTCTCCGTGTGCTCCTGATTATACTTGAAAATATTTTGATGGTTTTCTCCAAATAGTTCCGATTATTCCTGGCTAGAAATCTGATGATTTTCTCCGAGTGCTTCTGGTTTCAGATGATCACTGATCTCTCCATGAAGGAATTTTTACCAAATGAGTCATGACATTTTATTTGGAGTTACATTTAATTCGAGAATTTCTGCTACTAAATCAGCACTTGCGATATTTTTTTTTATCAGGTGGAATTAAAAAATAAACAACCATTACTCAGTCAAATAATAATATGCCATGAGACATCTGAGAAACACTAACTGGAAGAACAAACTTCCCTCTCCTTGGAGTCTAGCAAAGCCATCCTTCTTTTGCGATCGTTAGTGAGCATCCCGCACCCCGCATAAAATAACTAAATATTATTTACCTGCAAGTAACATGTGGCGACATCTGTTGTTGAAAAGCAGAACTACTTGCAACAAGCACCTTTGAATTAGATAAATTAATTCTCGCTGATGAAATAATTAAAAAATTCTATTTAAGTAATAGATCTAATTTAAAACTCTTAGTTTGCATCTGCTATTAGTTTCAGTAACTAATATGAATCCTGATTCGGGATTTGTAGCTGTATCAAAACGTCATCACTGTAGATACTGTAGCAAGGTGTTTACCTTAAGAAAGAATGCTAAACGACATGAGAGAAGCGAGTGTCATTTGGGTCCTTGTCAAAAACAATTTCATTGCAGTCATTGTCAGAAATCCTTTGGTAGAAGATATTACTTGGATAGACATTGCAAGACCTGTTCAATTAAGATGAATAAAGATAACGAAGACTGAGCTACAATATCGCGGAAGAGGAACGAAGGCGAAAAAGCTAATGCTTTAAATACTGATCAAGATCAAGATAATAATTTAAAATTTTAAACAAACGAAGAAAGTAGCAACGATATTAGAAATGAAAAGATATTTACTCCAATATCTAGTCGTCTCCATGAAAATGTGAAAGATTGAGAACCACCTGAAGCTTACAAGGTCGAAGACTTTGATTTATCATCTGAAGCTGGCATGATTGAAGATTGTGGTGACACATCTGAGCTGACATGTTCGATAACTGTGCTAACACATATAAGGCTGAATGATTGAGTACTGTACTGAGGCACCTAAAGCAGGCATAAACGAAGACTGTGATGGTGGCTTGAGACCAAAACGATGGAAACGTCGTAATAAAATAAATTATCCTGATCAAGCTTGTGATAATCACTGGCACGATGACGAAAGTGACCTTGTGGTTGGTGTTAAAACGAAAAACACCAGAGATAATAATATTTATTATAAACATGCAAGGATGATGAACGTAGCAGAAGAGATTGATATTATCTCATGGGAAGATCCTAACATATTGGTTGACAGGCTAAGACTACTACATGGTTCGCTTTGTGCAGGAAACTATTCGAACATTAAAGAAATAACCTTCATACTCAAAGAACTGAGGGAAGTGGCTACATACAATAATGGTTTAACTTAAATTTATGTGTATAAACTTGAAGATAAATTAATATATATTTTTTCAAGATGGTATCTACCACTTCTCGAAATCTGATTTCTAAATAAAACTTATAACTTAAAGGTGTAAAAAACGTCACCACTGCCAGTCAAAATGTATACTAATAAAGACATGTAAGTAATCATGCCAAGTTCGATAAAAAAAAAGTAATTGTAATCAGTTGGCTTTGGGCGCATTTGGAGCTGTTGGAGCATTGTGGAACCTTTTGGAGCCTTTTGGAACCTTTTGGAGCCTTTTGGAACATTTGGAGCCTTTTGAAGCCATTTGGAGCTAAAGACATTTTTATTTTTCTTGAGGATATCAGGTAGAACATAATCAATCAGCTTACTGATGAAGTAACAACGTACGGACCTTTAAATTATAACTTGTGGCTTGACTGTTTATATGGTAATCTTTTCCGTTCGAGGACCTAGAGAAGAAGTCTTCTCAAGACATCTACTGTTATAATTTTACAGTTCTGACGATGTGAAGCAATCTGTTAAACATGGTATCCAGAAACTCTGCCAAGAAGAGGAGGACTGTGTCAGTAAAGGATCTGGTTGGTCTCTGTCTAGCATAAACCGATTGGAGCTAAGAATTAGTCATTTCACACCGATGTGGAACTAATGATTATAAGATTGCTGGCTTTCGCAACTGATCCTGTAGTAGAATAGAACTTACGTAATAAATATTATGTTTGAGAAAGTACTTATAGTGTTTTATTTTCGAACCTGTAATTTTTGAGGTATTTTTACATATATTTTTTTTGTATCGCCCAGGGGTCGAACCAAATATCGATTCAATATGTAAAGTAATGTATGATGTTTTCGGTGAATTTTGGAATTTTTCCCGGATTTCTAGCTGAATAATTACACGATTCCAAGATGGCGAACATAACGAAACATGCAACAATAATATGATCCAACATGGCGTTCATAATGTAAAGTGAAACGATAACATCGTACTCAACCAAGATGGAGGCCGTAATGAAACATGCAACATTTATATAATCCAAGATGGCGACCGTAATATGTGCAACAGTGGTGTATAAGTAATATTTTATTAAATGATTATTATTTAATTCAATTGAATTTTTTTATGATTTTTAAAAATTTTCCCGATTTTCTAATATAAACATTACGGATTTTGAAGATGGCGGACATGAAGTCATACTAGGTGACTATATATACTTTGACATAAAGTGGTGGGGGTCAGTCTTCCTGCAGCCACCGCGGGGGAAGGATCGTTCGCCATTTTTATTTTTTTTTTGCCCTCGCCGGGTTTGAACCGAGGACTTCGAGCTCCGTATCGTAAATGTTTGTTTTTTAAATATTTTTTATTAAAATTTTATTAATGAATTTTTTATCAATTTTAATTTTTTCCCATTAAAATCAGATAATAAATAAAGATTTTAAATATGGCGGCCGTAACTGAAATTGCAACGGTGACGTCATATTTCAAGATGAAATATTCCATGATGACGTCAGAGGCTTATCGGAGGCTGTAGACATGGATGCTTAAGCCTCTATATGGACATTTCTAGCCGCTGGGATTTTTAAGGACTAAAAACGGGATTTTTTCCCTCGAAAAGAGAAATTTTTAATTTATCAAAATTTATGGGATGTTTTAACGGAATTTTTTTTCCAAAAAAATGGAAATTTTGGCGATTTTTGAGGAATTTTGAGGAATTTTGGGCAACGTTTGGAGAATTTTGGAGGTCAAATTCAAGATCAAGGCCAAAGGTCGAGGTCACAACCATCCAAGATGGCCACCGTGACGTCACAATCCAAGATGGCGTCGACAATCTTGAATCCACACCCTGGAGCCTGGCGCCGGAGGAACATATACATACTACTAGCAACAAACGGGTAAACACAACTATGAAAATCCGCATAACATAACGAAGACGGCACGGATGAACACAGTAGTAATTCCAAGAAAACAAAAAAAAAATGCGACGTTTCTGGACCTAAGATCTGTTTCTGTTATACGACACAGACGGAATACATGAAATTCACCACACTAATGAATAGTTTTAACAACAAAATCGTGAAAATATAAGATACTCTAAGTTATCACTGTTAAAAGTTGAGACCGGAAAAATTCGCGGATTCATAGAGGCATGCAGATTTCGCGAAAAGATTTCGAGACTAGAAAGTTAAAACACTGCAACACCGAATGTGTTTCGTGATTGGGTGAGTTACTCCCAGGTACATATCGATTGTAACAACACCGATCACAGTGATTCATTTGCGGAAGCAAACGCGTCCTGAGTGGCTCGGTCAAGCAAGGCAACGACTTATCTCGCAGACGGCCGCCAATCACGAGGAAGAAACAACAGGTGCGGGTATACTTACCTTATTGCAGTCTAATAAGTGTTCAGATATATTCGCGAAAAATGCCTGCTTCTACGGATTCATTTCGCGAAACCCTAAAATTCAAATAGTTATATCTTAATTGTGGCTCACAGCTCATCTGGAGGACTCTGGGCCAAGGAAAAACACTCGACCAAATCTGTATCGAATCACAGGCTACTATGTTAGGGGACGTCTCACGATACAGCAGCCAATGAGCGGGTGACATCTGCCCGAGTGTACGTAGAACTGCGGAGTCCATCCTGGAGGTCATTGAACCCGCGAAATTTTTTTTTTCCCATTCACTATTAAAAAGTCACTTCGTAGACATTACAAAATAATTTTATCTGTCTGCTTACAGAATGTTTTGATGGTGTCCAAACGCAAAATATTTGGAACTGTTTGTATTGGCTAACATATTCTGGGTCTGAAAGAAATAATTCCTGTTTTCAGCACAAAATAATATCATGCTATTTTTTTTTAGCATTGAAATACGTGAACTCTTTTATTTTAACGTGATTAATGATAACGTTTATGATTAGGGCCATGTAATTTTCGCGAAAAAATTTCCAGGCCAGCTGTGTGTTAAAACTCTGTAGCATTGTCTGTGTCTCGTGGTTGGCTGGGTTTATTCCAGGTGCATGTCTACTGTCGGCGCACCAATCACAGCCACCCAGTGCGGAAGCAAACTCGTCCTGAATGGCCCGGCCAGACAGGGCTATGTCTTCTCTCGCAGACGGCCGCCAATCACAAGGGAACAATGGCATACCTTGTTGCAGTCTAACGAGCGAGCAGATTATTTCGCGAAAAATGCATGGCGCTATTTATGTTAAATTATCTGACATATATAATCTGGTAAGACTGCTGCGGACTGTGATAGTTTTAATTTCATGACGCTGATCCCGAAACAAACAACGTGATTCTGCTTAGGCCTATAAACAGAACTCCAAACAGCATATTGAATTTAAAAAATAAAAAAAATACTTCGAGATGTGTAACATCTAATCTCGGTAACGCGCAAAGTCTTGTGTTCTCATGTTGCAAATACACTTATATAGGCTCTTTATTATTTTATTCGTGAATTTTGAGTGATTCGGATTGAAGGGACTGTTTCGAAAATTGAATTATAGTATCGAATTCGAGATTTTGTCTTAAGTATTCGATCCATCACAAACTTAACAAAAGTCTTAGGTAATTTAATAAAAAAGAAAGTTTCATAATTTTATGTTTTCACCGATTCAGATAGTGCATTTTAACAGATTTTCCATCATTTTTCTTCAGACATGGAGCAGTTTTGACTGTTTCAAATTTAGAGGGAGAATTTTTTTTATCAAGTTTATTTTGCGATTGGCGAAATCCTAGATTTCAGCATCGCAAGCTTATAAACACGATTTGTTTCAAATTATATAAATAAGTAAAAATTTCAAACCAGAAGTGCTTGAAATTTTTGAAATATGTCTAATCATAAATGGATGCAGCAATGAAAAGAAGGATTTAACTGCCATTTCATAAATTTGTGGTACTGAGTGAAAAAAAATGATATTCTACACAAAAAAAAATGTTTAAATGAATTAATATGAAAAAGCAACATTTAATTCGCAAGGCTTTATGAAAATGGTTAAATAACAAGATTTTTTTTAAATAGATTCTTGATGGCATTTCTGCGTCTACCTGTTTACCAACCGCCGACATAAATTTGATATGTACATTTATCTATTTTTAAGTGTATTTTTGGTCCAACTAAAACGGACGTGTTTTACAATGGAAGAAATTGCCTAAAATCTTACCAATCAAATATCTGGGATGAATAAGAAAATACGTATTGCAAACGTATTTCCTATCAATTCGTAGTATCTCACCGATATTTCATTGTGAAAAGGTTTTAATGCATAGGCAATTTATCATTTTTGTAGGGCTGAATTCCACAATATTGCCTGGGTGAACAACATCCATTACATTTTTAGGAAAATTATACGAAAGGTGGTGAAGGTATAAAACTTTTGGTGCGCAAAATTAAAAGTGATAGACTCTAGGTGGGTGTAGAAACTCATATTCATATTTTTGGCATTGAGTTATGTCACCGCTAAGGAGGTTGTATCCTAATATATTTTTCTTCTAATATTGTATATGTTTTTGAACATTACTTTTGATGAATTCATAATGTAACCACACCACTATTTTTTTTTTAAAGGGACGAGAAATATTCATGTAAAATTACAGATATTTGTATATTTTTACATTTACTTCAAAACAACTGTATCACTACAAACTAGTGTTTGCAGTAATACTGCGTTCGGATTATTTTTCCGGTTATTTATGCTTTGTGTTGGCTCAGTACCTCTGGTAGTTAAACCGTTTCCTGAATAGCGTTCCAGTATTAACTGCGTGCATTAATATGCATTATACAACAAAACAAAGTCCAATTATTATAACTTGTTTATGTTTTTCATGGTTCATAAAAATAATGCTTGAATGGAACATTAATGAAAATATAAAATTATGCGCCAATTTTCGTAAGAAATACTCTGTATTATCTTGAAAAAAACGTATTTAATATACGCAAAAATAACCATAGGTAGGTGTTGTAAAAAGATACAATATATTTCTTGTAGTATTACAAACTATATCTTTGGAACTGGTTTCCAAAGGAATCTTTTGTGAAAGCACAGAAAAATTTTATGTGCAGGAATATATCTCAAAACTCACACCAATGTACTAATTTTGTTGGTACGCAAAAAAATTATTTGGGCTATTAGTTTCCAAAGAACATTTTTTCAAAATTGCAAGAAATATTATACAGTGACAGGTATTTCTTAATTTTGTAATTAGTGACAGAATATTTATATTCGGTTGCATTTAATGGTTTCGTTCTCGCAACATCGAAGCGATGAATTTAAGGTGGCCGCCTTAATATAATATTTTTTAAATATATTAAAAAGGTTTTGATTAAAGTTGTTAAATTTTATTTATACATTATATGCCTCAAACAGATAATTGTTTATGATTAATTAAAAAAAAAAACATCATTTTTTTTAGCATTGCTAAATTTCATGGTTAACTGGAATCTGAATTATTTATTTTGATAGCTAAACATATTTTATGAGATCAAAATAGGTTATTAGAGCAAAACATATAATAATAAATACATACTAAAATACATAAATGTTATATACTTATATATTATTTTAAGGTCGAAAACAACATGGTAAAATTGTAATTTTGTATTTCGTAATTCTGAGTTTCGTTATTTACAACAACAAAAAAACGGAAAACTGAAAAGAGGGGGGGGGGGGAATTCACTAAATACATCATTTTGTATTTAAAAAAATGGGTTGGTTACCAGTTTGTATACAGTATCTGTCATTTAAAACACGACCCATCTTTTTTTTATACCGGTTTGCATATAAACGACATTTCTCTTCCTCTCGGTTCTCTAGCATATGGTGCAACAATCTCGTAAATTTTTATTTTCGGATTTTACCCATGTTTTGTATCGCTAAGCTAGAATGTTGTAGAACCTAAGTAATTTGGGTATAAGGGCTTATTTGGTGGGTGTAGATTCCTAAATAACTTTCCTTCTATATTTTGATTTTTTTTATCATCAAACATGTTTATATAAAATAATTACGATTGATTTTTAATAGTAAATTATTTTATAATTTCAGTAAGTGTTTATTTCATAGTCTTAAAAAAAAATTATTTAGAAGCCGATTTATGTATCCAATCAAGCGTGAATCTTAAGCTTATATCCGTGTGGAATTCTGTTTAGAAGCTAACCTTCATTAGAGAGGCCTTTGTCATTAAACTTCCTATTTTTAAAAAAATTGTCTATAATTTCTAAAAACCAAGTTTACCAAAATCTTGGTATCTTAGATTTTTTTGGATGTCAGAAAAATTTAATTTTTTAATATTTATGAATGTATTACACAAAATAAGCAGTTCATACATGAAATTAAACCCACATACAAACGATTAATTAAAAACCGTATACAACGTGAATGCATTCTGTAAGTCATGCTGAGTTAAAATATGAATCTGGTTTTAAACTCTGTAAACCTTTTAGGAAACACTCATTGAATTGATGAAATCATTAACAACCATCCACTCGTAGGTATATTGTGAATCCTAATAAAATCATGGACGAATACACAAAATTAAACTAACTAAATATATATTTCCCCTTAATTAAATGTTTTGTATATTATAGATCTTAACGCAAGGAAATGTGTTAGTAACTGCTTACCAGGGAGGTGGTGACCTGTTTGTTTAAATAATTAAAACTCTTTCCTTAAAATATATATATATGTGTATTTTTATGCTACCTATACTTTCACACTTCAAAGCTTAATTCATTTTTTTTTGTAACTCATTGTGTGTCTAACATCGTATGTAAAATAGCATTTCCAAGACTTCCAATTTGAACATAGTTGGTCTAAGAAAATCATTAAGATTTACTACTTGTAAAATTTTGTCAGAAACCCCCCCCCCCCCTCCCTTTCCCTTCCCATCCACCCACAATGTCCAATGAAAACATATTAAGCCATTGCCTTGCTTCACACTATGGAGGCCTACTGTCAAAAGTAAAATTTATAATATTCTGCGGCGATTAAAAATATTTTATGGTGTGCCATAATTTTTTTTGCTGTTATAAATTATAAAAAAAAACACTATTCTTTGTGTTCTCTTACATATTAATGGTGGCCACGATTTATATTCCACACAATATAGTAAGTTTGTAGCATTATGTAGAAACTATATAATTATGACTTAAAAATATACTAAGTACACTAAAATACAAAAGGCCTAGATATCGTTAAAATTCTGTATTAATCAACAAAATTTTGTTAACTGACAAAGAACGCTAACGGGTTTGAGCTAAAATACTACAACACAAAAACCCATGCCGGTTTACGTGTGGAAGAACCATGATACAATAATTACATTAATCATCAATTTTCTGACCAGGCACAAAGTTTTGTTAGAAATCACTACAAAGCAGCATTACCATACTTTATCAACAAATTATAAAATTCTAACTGGTCAAGACATATTCCTTTAAAGTTTTTATAGTAAACAGATTGAATTGTTTCTGTCGATTTTTTTCTTCAATTTGGTTTGTTGATGATTGTTTCAACTCGAAACTTGTTTTTAAGATTACAAATCAGCGTAGATATTTTTTTAATTTTAATTTTAAATATTAATTGAGTATGTACGCGTTGCTACTAAATTTGAGATTTTTGTTTGGAAATAAAAGTTTACAAGTTAACTCAGAAATAGGTAATGTAAATAAACTTCCTTTCATAATGTATAAAAGCAATTATCTGCTAACAGCATTCTAGAAAATAATTTTTTTTTAAAAGCATTCTTAACCCGAGAAATACATGGTAATCTTGGTTGTACCTACCATACTTATGTTGATATTTGTAATTTAATTTTAAAATTCATGATTTTAATGAAAAATTTTTAAACATTAACATTAAATCAAGCTTTGTTGTTGTAAAAAGATAGACCTTCTGCCTAGCGAACGATAATTTACACAGTAAACATTCTTGTAGTTATACTACATCAATCCAAGAATAATAGTTGTTAAAATATTTTTACAGCACTACAAATAAAATATTGGTCGACACGATATTACTGACTATTATACAATACTTGGTTGCTAAGTAAAAGTTTTGGCATTGTATTTTCCACGGCTGTGTACTCAAAAATAAAAATAAACAGTATTAACGCCACAAACATTTTCCGGCAGCTTGTTTTCAAAGAATTTGCTTTTGATACTTAGTTAAAAATACAAAAAAAAAAAAAAGGGGGGGGGGAATATTTCCCCTAACCTTCCTCCCTTAAGTTATGAAAAAATTTTCAAAATTTCTATGAAGGCAGTGCGTTATTCTGTATGATGCAATGGGTGTTGTTACGACACCTGTAACTACAACTGCGTGCGGAGCCATGGGCTTAGGTATACTTTTGTGAACTCACGTGTAGGGACTGGAAGAATCTTTAAAAATCCCATGATTTTACGGCTATTTAATTAAAGTGTATGAAAAGTGTCGCATTTATTGACATAAAGCAAAACTATTCGAAATGGTTGGTCACATTTTTATAATTGATTTTTTTTTTGTGGCTGATGTTTATAGTCTGTACTCGCAAGTGTGTATACTTTCGTGGTTTTTGTTGCTTGATAACTTGAAAATTCTATTAGAATATCCTTTCGAAAATCTAAAACGGTCCGGAATAGGTGTAGGGTGAGAGTTACAAACGAAAACCTCGCCGAAACGAGAGAGTATTGCGAAAATAACTAGCCTATGGAAGAACGAAATATCTACGAAAATTCCGCTTTTTGTGGCAGTAAAAATTATTTCCAAAATGTTTTGGTAAGAGTTTCTGTGTAAAATATCTTGATATTTTACTCAACATCTTTTAAATTTTAAAACACTACAAGCAGATGTACTAAAAAAATATAATTTCGTTAGTAATGATTTTTCAATGAAATATTGTAAATAATTATTTTAGCCAAATATCGCGGTTCACTTCCAAGCATATGTTGCTATGCCTCTTTTATTATTATTATTATTATTATTATTATTTGTAGTTTGAAGTAGGTACACAAATATAAAGCATCTCTCTGTCGTGTCAAAATGTCAAAACAATCGGTGAAGAACTTTCAGAGCTTTAAGATTTTGAACGAAAAATTATATTTTTATTTATATTTTATTTCGAACACTATAGCTAAAATGTCTAACAACGTAGCAAAAATATATCAACAAGTAAAAATTATTAAATTTAGGGAAAATGTATCTACGGGAGGTGTATAGCTATGTGCAGAGCAAGTTATAGACATGTTTACCTACCCATTTAAACGTAATAGAGATAAATGTTCATTCTCTGTAATACATACTGTATAACAAACTAATGTAAGTGTTTAAAGTGCAATATGTGCTTAGAGTTGGCTCTCATCCACACAGATACGCTAAAACTCAACTGTTTCCTTAGGAATTGTCCGTTTGTGACATGCCATATAGACTACCATTAGGGGCTTTACAGATTTAGAAATATGAATAACAAACTCTTTAAAACGACAATTTTTTTTTTAGCTAACCGGGTAATTACGGAAATGGTTTTGCTAAAACATTTAAGGCTTCGCAAGTTTTAGGGTCGCAACCGGCTTGCGTAGTTGCAAAATAGAGATGTGTTCTTTGGGACATTACAATAAAATAATAAAATAAGTAAATAACACGCACGCGTTTTTAATATAAGTGCCAAATCCACTAGGTAATTACGTAATTATGTATTTTTTATAGTTTTTTTTAGATGTAAAATAAAATCATACTTGCGAAATACGTCAACTTTATGTACTATCTATTTTGTCTACACAAATAAAATAAAAAATTCGTTTATTCGACCTACAAATTCAGCCAATTATAACACGAGCCTAAGTTTCCTTGCGATGATTTAGGCGCCAAATAAAAAGGAAAGCTAACGCGTTCACGTTAGAAAAGAATTATAAGAAAACAGCAAAGCGCTGCTACGCTTCAGCTATTACCGAAACTTGAGACACTATACCTATAAGTCTCTTTAAAAATAAAACCCACGGAAATATTTAAATAATTGAAGTGACTTCGGTAGCGCCTGTTTTTAATAAACGATAAGGAATTCTAACTAAATTTTAAAAGGTGTTTGTTCTTACTTAATTTTTTTTTTCCGGAAATATTTTCAAAAACAGTTTTACGAAAACTTACGTACGGCCATTCATTTCAAACACGTAGGCCTGACTAGTCATAAAAAAAAAAGAACCAGAAATAATATCTCATTACCGGCCTGTGACTATGATTACCAACTCCGTGAACCTTGAATACGGAACTTTTAAGAGAATTATCGCAAATAAGTGCAATTCCACTGGTTCGCAATAGTTTTAAGACCGTGTCCTAATTCGCCTGAAGTATATATTTATACGTTAATGTCTCCGAAAGTGTCATCACAATGGCTGTCCGATGTACTTTTCGCGTACTTCGAATTTTAAAAGAAGACGCAATTTTGAAAATAATTTTTTTGAAGTTATATTTGAGGTAAAATTTAAGTAATTTTTTTTTTAAAATTTTAAAATCAATTTCACTTTATATTTTACTGGTATTAACAAATGGAATAAAAAAAATTAATTCAAACATTTCTACATATATTAGGACGTTTTAAAAAATTTAAATGCGTACCAACTGTAAATACGAAAAAAGGTTAAAAATTACTCAATTCAGTTAAACATTCTTTCTCCAATAAAATATTTCTGTCGAAAAAATAACCATATAAATCAACTGTTCGACTGGCTAGTGCCGTTTGAAGAGGCAAACATTGAATCCACACGGATTCGCCGAGGAAGTACGCTACAAGGGCAAGTGAAGTACGCAAGTACACAACTACGATGTTAGAAAAAAAACAGTAAATTTATGGGCCTTTTTTAAGCGAAGAAATTGCCTGAAATAGACCTAGAGTTCGTATTTCAGATAAATGGATCTTCGTAAAACCTACGCCGTATTTCAACTCCTAGTTATGTTGGTACCCCCGCTGTAAACAGGGTAAACAGGCCCGTGTGAGGGAGAAGAACGTTATTGCTGTTGACCTAACAGGTTTTCGAAAGATTTTTGTGGTATACCGAGATTTATTCAGGTGGATTCATGCTCAGGTGTACGTGAAATCCTCACCCGCCAATTTACACGAGGATAACAGTTAATTTTCGAAGATACCTGGAAAATTTGTGAACAGCGTTCTTCGTAAAAATAAAGGTGAAAATTTTTTAAAAGTGTGCGTACTTGAATACGAACACGGCCTAAGACTTGTCTGTAAAGTCGGTTTACGGACTATAATTTTACGTCATAACGTCATAAGAAAACATTAATGAAAAAACTGAAATCAAATCGATGTCAATAAATTGTTAATTTGAAATGACGAGATTGGACAAATAAAACAATTTTTTTTTTAAATGCTGCTTTTAAAAAGCCCGCCTTAACCTGTTTGATAGGTACTATAGAAGATTTTCTCGCACGGTGGTTGGCCGGTTCTTGCACGCTCGGCTCAGGCGGAACGTGACAATGAGTCATGCTTTTTCGTGCGTGCAGCCGGCGTTCATCGATTTATAAGACGTTATCACTTAAAAAAAAATTTTCCCCTGAAATCCTATCACAATAGCTCTCTTTCATGTTGTGATCCGTTCTACATTTTCTCAACAGATGTGTACTACACTTTAAAAAAAAAATACATCTTCAATTTACGTAAATTTATGGACACTGAGTTCACTTACTTTGGATACGAGTCCAAAATAATACTCTTGGTATGTTAACAGAACATAAAAAAAAAAAAAAACCTGTGGAAGTGTACAAACTCTTTTTTTTTTTTTTTTCTCCACGTGTGAATTTACCTTTGTTTTGAACGAAGCATACGGTACGTTTCGGAAGTCGAAATACGGTGCTGTTTCTACTAACTCTTAGTTTCTTTCAGTTAAATTCTTCGGTAAAGATTACGTCAATTTACTGTGATATCCCGGAAATATTCGCGGATTCATTTCGCGACACGCTAACATCCAAACAAGCACACCTTCGTACCGCTTCTTAGGATTGGCCCACATTTCGTCTGGGGAGCTGCGAGCCAATGGGAAACACCTAATCCAAGAAAGTGCCGAATTGCGGACAGCCCAGCCGATACGTAACACGAGTCAGCGGCCAATGAACAGGTATGTAAAGGACTGTGGATTCTATCCTAGAGGTCAATGAACCCGCGAAATATTCCGGTCCCAAGTCACAGACGTAAAAATAGTCACACTAGTGTTCATAATCGTATCTCTGTCATATTTTTTTTCAGGTAGAAAATAACGTTTTGCAAATAATAGGTGAGAGCAATTGGGATAGGTATAAAAGAAAAAAAAGCCTGCATTAATTAGTAATTGCAAGTTAAATAACCAACTCGGCATGTAATCACAAGCCTGTCAACAGTTTGAAATCAGATTTCCACCAACGTTACATAAATTCCTTTAAAATGTAATAACATATTTTGTGATGATTTTCAAACACGCGCGATCAAAGTCACAGTAATAATCACGGTAGGATATTTATATTTAAATAAATAAATCACTTTCTCCTACTAAAAAAATATATATACAGAAAATAATTTAATGTATTTTACAAAAGATTCCTTTGGAAACCAGTTGCCAAGAAATATTGTGTAATACTACAGGAAATATACTGTAAATTTGTACAACACATGCCTATGGTTATTTTTGCAAATATGAAATACGTTTTCCGAGATAATACTGAGTATTTCTTACGAAAATTGGCGCATAATTTTACATTTGAACCTATTCATTCAAAGATAATTTTTTAAACCACGGAAAAGAAATATCTAATGTCAATAATTGGTCTATCTTTTTTTATTATGCTTATTAATGTGCGCAGTTAATATTGGAATGCTATTCAGGAAACGATTTATAAATAACTTAAACTATTGGCTGTACTGGTAAAACACAAAGCATAAATGCCCGGGTAAGAATACGAACCCAGTTTTACAGCGAACACTATTTTGTAGTGTAAATGTACAAATTAAAAAATATCTGTGATTTTACGTAAATATTATTGTTATATTTCCAAAAAAATATATATTTAAGTGTGTCTAATGTTGAAACATTTTTATTACAGTTCTTGCAAATACCACGAGCGATAGGCAAAAATAAACACATGATTTTTATGATTTAAAGAAAAATTAATTTCTGCATTGTGTTCATTCGAAAATAAAATGGATTACAGAATATTTCTAGTAACTGTGAGGTATTCTCAATCTTATCACTTTTTTTTTTTTTTTTAGGTAGATTTCGAAGAATAACTACCTATTGTAGCCGTTACTATGGTGTGACTTCCGGAAATTTTTACTTAATTTTTCGTTTCATGGCTGTAGCCCCCAAAACCACCGTCGACTCATATATATTTATATATATATATATATATATATATATATATAATCACAGTTTTATGGACACGATAACTGTCGCAATTTTGCACAAGTCACTTCAAAACTGAAACATGAAATAAAGTAGTGAAAAATCTCTGTCGAATTCGTTAATGAGCAAAATACGACCAAAGGTGTGAAAATGACAAAGGATTTTGAAAAATAAAATCCACTATAACTATGCAAATATGAAAAACACCGCATCCGTATGCAAATAATACTTATATCTCTTTAGTGCAAAACTAAAAACATTTGTCCAAATATATTTTTAATGCTCCTAGCCATAACTGCACGGGGTGTAAAAACAGGGGCTGGAGGACAAAAATATTCGTAACTTCATTTGTAGGTACACAATCGAATCCGTTCAGTTTGTTTGTAAATCTTATAAATATTAACTAAAACATTTGTCTGGAACAATTTTTGTTAAGATGGGGGGAAGGTGTTTGTGTGATTGAAAATACAGAGATTGAAATCAAAAATAAATTCACAATATCCGTACCATGTTCACTATCAAATCAGTTCACTCTTATTGTAAAACTTTCGTCTGAAATAATTGTTAATACTACAACCAACCATTACTGCAAGCGATGAAATAAAAAAACAGGGGTTACTAGACTTCTGTCTGAAGCTATTTTTGATAAGTCGAAACATTACTGCAAGGGATTGAAAAACAAGCGTTAAAATTTTAAAAAATAATAATAATAACTTTTGTGCCACGTACAATATTGTACCCGTTATTTACGTATTTTAAACCTTCCAAATATTACCTCAAATTGTTGACTAAAATAATTATTACTGCAAGGGGTTGACATAACACAGGTTTAAGTACAAAAAAATCAAAAGTCCTTCAGTAGATATACTTCAAAATCAGTTATATATATTTTTAAAAAATCCTAAACATTAAGTATCTAAAACTTTTGGATGAAACCATTTTTGATGAACTAGAAATGCAAGGGATTGGAAAAAAAAAAGATTTATATTTAAAATTTTTTAAACTCTTTTAATAAGTATTCTATCACATTCGTTCAAACATATTTAAACCTTATCAATATTATCTTAAACCTTGGTCCAAAATACATTTTATACGACCACATATTAGTACAAGGGAACAAATATAGTGTTTGAAGGTAAAAGAAAAAAAATCATTACTATGTAAGTAGGCATGTTATGAAATTAGTTGTAAATTTTTCAACGCTAAATGCAGTGGATTAAAAACATTCGCGACATTTCTGCTGCATGGAATTTGAGAAAATGTTTAATCAGTCATTTTGGAATATTGGAGAACATGTAGTTCCAGAAGTTTTCAAAATGTTCCAGAAGAAATAGCTAGTTCAAAAGTTACCTACGCTGTGACGAAAGGGATTTTTTTTCTCTTAGACTCAGATTCAATGTTTTATACGCGCAGTGAAAACTAAATCCAAACTTCTAGGGTAGTTAAAAAAAAAAACAAGTCATCAAAAATATTCGTGATAATAACCGAGACCAAAATCATTTCCACATCTTAGACGTCATAACTTAAAATTACGCGAAATGTTAAACTTGTATATAACTCTCTTGAAAATTTAAATAAAACACCTTCCAATATTTTATGCACAGTTAGCTGTCAGTCACAATTTTAACATTTTTAATTTTAGTGCCTAATCCATGAGAACTGAATAGTTTATTCAACTGAAACTTTTCTGTTTAAATTTATATGCCGTTGACCACTTCACTGCGATGTAATTTCTCTTCAGTAAATTGATGTTTCTTCGTTCAGTTTAAAGTTTTTTTTTTTAATTTTCAAAAAAAATTTGAATCTAAATACAGTTGAAATAAATTTATATTTTGCAAATAATAATTTAAATATTATGATTTACACCACTGTAAACAGTTTTATTCTTTTTTTCTCGTAGGTAAATCCAACAATTTTGTTTAAAAAAAATAGAAATTGTCAGTTAATTATACAAACAATTTGTAGCGTACTATGTATTTTAATTTTATAAAAATTATTTCAGTTGAAAAGTCTGCGAGCAGAACAGTTTTTCAAGTGTCTGTTTCATACGCCATGTTAGATATTTCATTTTCTTGTCGTTGCAATTATTTTAAGGCCCTTTTTTTCTGTAAATTTATTCTTTAATAATGTTTAATATTTATAAACGGTGACGGATAACGTAAACGTAGACGGATCTTCCGGGACGTTTCACTATCGCATCTGCTGCTTCCGCAATGCACGGAAACGTAAGAATTGGCATTTGCGTCAAGGTTACATAATATTAATTAAAAATATTAATATATTCCTCGAATTTGCATTTATAATAAAAAATAAACTACAAAGTAATAACAGAACACTAAATATCATTTTACCTGAACCATTTTTTACCGTAACTACAAAATAAACAAACATGGCCACCACCGGTACTCGGCTTCTATTGGTCGCACGGAGCAACGTAAACGTAAGAGCTCAGCATTGCCGAACTGATACGTTCGGATCCGTCTCCGTCTGCGTGCTATTGTAGATATGTTCCGTGAGATCCGTATGTGTTTACGTGATCCGTCTCCATTTCCGTGGCATTGTATAACGGGCCAAAAAGATCATCACTGAGAGAGAGGTTTGTTTGCCTCAACAAAATATTTGTTTATATATGGCGAAATAAATACCTATATTTTGTTAATTCAAACAAATAGTAGGAAATATTCTGTTGACCCAACAAAATGATTTTGTCAACTCAAATGTATATTTGGTTAGGAGTAACAAATTATTTTTGTTACTTACCGAGTGTGGTTAAACTAACAAAATATTTTGTTCCACCCAGTAACTATTTGTTTCGCCATATATAAATAAATATTTAGTTTGATTCAAACAAACCTTTTTTCTCTGTGTACAAGTTGCGTTAGATAACACTTAATACAAATAACAGCACTGTCAAGAAAATGAAATAACACAAACATTGCGTGCGAGACCTCTTTAATAAGGCGGCAGTATCATAAATTATCTTGCTTCTGTTAGTTCGCTTTATTGCACACGATCTTAAATAAATTCATAATATAACCATATTTAATGTTTTAAAAAACAGTTTTGTATGCTAAAAAGAGTCCACATTAAATGGCTTTGATGAAGTTAAAAGGCACATTAAATTTTATTACGTCAGTCCTAGCTTGTACTGAAAGTATGAAATCATATGATATAACAATTTTTGGATTAAAAGTTCGTAGGTAGCCTAGGTATTAAAACACTGTTAATATATATAATATATTATATATAATTCATAAATCAATAAAAATAATGTTTAAATAATTTGTGGAAACAATTTTTTTAAATTGATGTATTTGATAGTATCAATACTAAGGCTACATACAAACATTTAATAAAAATAACCGTAAACAACATGATTTCATTCTTTCAATGCATGCTAAGGTCTGACATAGAAATTTGCCTTTAAGTAAATAATGCCGTTAAAATTATGACCTTTATTTTAGTAGGAAAAAAAGTAAATATGGTTATATCTAGAATGTATTTAAGATTATGGAACACAAAATAATTTAGGATACACCGTCCGTGGAAGGTTGTCACAGTCGGATACGTAGCGAAGTTCACTGTCGGAACGCCGCAGTGGAGGAAAAAAAAAAGCACACAGGTCGCGTTCCAAACCCGTGAGCGACAACCCGAGTAGAATAACTCCCTCGGTTCTGGCGCACCCCGTGTTTCCCCGTAGCCCGCGAGACGCACGAAAGGGCGAGAATTAAAGAGCGCGCCAGCACTCCGCCGGAACGAAGCATCCGTAGCTCCTTGCACGCGGCTTCTTCGGGCTCCAACTGGCTTGCTTCCTCTTTGCCCGGCCTCGTAAGACGGCGGGATTATACCCCCTCCAACAAACCCGCTCCAAGCGAGCTCACAGCTGCGGAACCCCCCTCCCTTCTCCCTCTCTTCTTTTCCTCCTTCGAAAAACCTTCCTCATTCCCCCCTCTTCAGTACCCCTCCTTGGGCTAGCGGTCTTTCGGGGAGCTGGTCTCTTTCTTCCAGCTTTCAGGACTCATTTGCTGTTGTCTTTTCCTCCCCTCTCTCCTCTCCATCTTCCTCATCTACTTTCCACACCACTTCCTTGGCCTAGACCCTGCTGGGAACCCCATTGTTTCACGTCATTCATGCCATCCCCCACCCCCTTACTCACTCACCCCCTCCGTCCTTCTTTAACTTCTTCATAAGAATTTCCACTGGGAGCTTTAGATTCTTATCTTCATCGTCTCCCCTTTGTCCGCTGCATTTTCTTGCTTCTCCAGTTTTGTCGACCCCCCCCCCCCTAAAGTGCACTTGCTCTTGCATTCTCTCTCTCTCTCTCCACTTGTCCTCCTGAGATTTCTCTTTCCCCCCCCCCCCCCCGTACCCGTTTTTCTTTTACCTTCGCTGACTTGTGGGCTTTTATATATTTAGAAAGCCTCTTCTAGTCCCACCCCTTCTTTTTTTTTATTCTAACAACAACAAAAAAAAAGCCTAGCTCTTGTTCGCTAGCAGATCCTTTTCACTTTCGCCTGCAGGTCCTGTTTCACTCATCCAGTCGGCGTCTCTCTCTCTCTCTCTCTCTCTCTCTCTCTCTCTCCTTTTTTTCTCTTTTCGTATCACTTCATATTTAAACATAGCCATGTCTGTTTCTCTCTTCCTTTTTTTTATTTTTTTTTTCCCCTTTTGCGCGTGCATTGTCTGCCTCGTTCTCCTAGCTGACAAAATCATTAAAAAAAAAACAAGAATGAGAAGGAAAGGGAGGGAAAATTTTTTTTGTTTCTGTTGTTGCATGCTAGATGCAGGCTTTCCTTGCCTGTGCTGTTTTCTCCGTCGGTCGCTGTATCTCTCTCTCTGTGTCTGGGTATGGAAAAAGGGGGAGGGGGGGTGGCGAGTCGCCATGCTTTCACCGCGATGTCCGCTAGGCCACGCCCACTCCAGGCTCCGCCCCCTACGGAAGAGCAGCTTCAATCGCGCGAGCCCCTGGCGCCGGGTGGGTGTGGCGGGGAAGGGGGTGTGTCTTCCCTCCCCCCCCCAACTGGGGAAGCCGAGGCTTGGCGGGAACTCCCGGAGACTCGCGAAGCGGGGGAGTTTGTGGAAGGAGAGAGGGGAAGAAGAGACCGGCCATGCCGCTCGCGTATCTCCGCTCGCTCCACGCGCCGCAGTCGCGCGCGGCCGATCGACCGGTACGCACGCGTGTGTAGAGGTCACTACTCTAGCCTCTCTCACCCGTGTCTGTGTGTGCGTGCGTGTGTGCGCGCGGGAGTTGGGACCACGCACAGAACTGGACTGGGACCGCGGCCGTGCAGGCAAGCCACCTGTTTCGGGAGAAGAAGAAATATAATAATTTAAATAAAAAGACACAACAGACACGTACACGCAGGAGCCGACGCGACCGGCATAGTGGAGGCCTCGACAACGACATGGGGAGGTGACGCCCCCACGCTGGAGTTCTGCTTCGTCACAGGTACCAACCACACTTCGTGTATTCATCCGCGGTCATTTTGCCTGCTCCGAGAAATTTCATCTGCGTGATAACGTCATATCAAAAAAAAAAATTTAATGGCTGATTTTAAAAAGCCCGCCTTAACCTGTTTGGTATTATGGAAGAATTTCTCGCACGGTGGTCGGCCGTTTCTTGCACGCTCGGCTCAGGCGGAACGTGCCAATGAGTCATGCTTTTTCGTGCGTGCAGCCGGCGTTCATCGATTTATAAGACGTGTATTCATCCGCGGTCATTTGCCTACTCCGGGAAAATATCACCTGTTTTTCTTTTTCTTCTTTTTCTTGTGACTAGGGGCAGGCATATTTCGCGATAGGCTAAAAATTAAAATAGTTATTCCTAGGCGCAGGCATTTTTCGCGAATAAATCTGAACGCCTGTTAGACTGCAACAAGATATACCCGCACCAGCGGTTTCTTCCTTGTGATTGGCGGCCGTCTGCGAGAGAAGTCGTTGCCTTGTTTTACCGAGCCACTCAGGACGCATTTGATGGTTCCGCTATGAATTACTGTGATTGGTATTTTAACAATCGTCACGTACCTGAAGGAAACCCCACCCAATCACGAAAACACAGACGATGCTGCAGTGTTTTAACTTTCAGCTACCTAGTCTCGGAATATTTTTCGCGAAATGTGGCATGCTCCTACGTTATGAGTCTAGAGACCTGTAAAATTCGCGATTTCAAATCCCTAAAGGATAGACTCCATGATCCTCTATGCACTCGTGCAAATTGCTTCTGCTGATTGGTTACCGACTCGTAACACCTGTTGACTGGAATTATCGTGATTCGCGAATTCTTCTATTAAAGATTTTTCATTGGCCCAGAGGCCTTCAGATAAACTGTGGCCCAATCACTGAAGCAAAATAATGTCAAAAGTATTTGGACTCTATCCTATCGCGAAATGAATCCGCGAATTTTATAGGTCTCTAGTTATGACAAAGAATATGAACGTGAACGCTCATTAGACTGCAATAAAGTACGCCACGACGGTTTGTTCCCTGCGATTGGCGGTCGGTATGCGAAAGAAGCCACACGCTACAGTGTTTCAACACGCGACTGATCTTGAAAATCTTTCATTTCGCTAAAAAAAAAAAAAAATTAACGTATCGCTAGGGCCAAGCATATTTCGCGAAAAGATTCCGAGACTAGCTGAAAGTTAAAACACTGTAGCATCATCTGTGTTTCGTGATTGGGTGAGTTTCTTTCAGGTACTTGACGATTGTTAAAACACCAATCACAGTAATTCATTGCGGAACCATCAAATGCGTCCTGAGTGGCTCAGCCAAATAAGGCAACTACGTTTTAGCAGACGGCCGCCTATCACAAGGAAGAAACCGCTGGTGCGCGTATACCGTGTTGCAGTCTAACAGGCGTTCAGATTTATCCGCGAAAAATGCCTGCCCCTGCGTATCCCTAAATAATGACGTGCTTGATTGACTTTGTCGGTGCTTCGTTGGTACTACGGCATTTACTCCCCTTCCCCCCCGCGAAATTTTATCATAACGCAAAATGAGAACACGCAATATTTATTCCGGTCTTGCGATCCGATGCGACAATATCTAGCGAATAGAAATCATCCGACGTTTGCGTTCATCGCATTTGAAGTGCAACCGGTAGAGAGAAATATACGTATATCGCAGGCTTTCACGGTAATTCTCTGGTATTTCTTGGCTCGTGAGATTAGACGCATCACGGGACGTTTCGTTCGACATCCTACACGGCCACCCTGATGATGTTCGACAGCAATGCCGAGCCGAAACGTCCGCGGAAAAATTTTCTCCCTCGACGTGATTTAGTCCCACAAGCCAAAGCAACTTCAGCTTTTATGTATAGACCTATAAAAACGGCAGGCGTTGTTGAGGTTAGTTAAGTTAATGCACAAGATAATCTTTGAAAATACTGACTCAAGTCTTGGTTAATAAAGGGTCACGTAATTTAGTACATAGTTCGCGTGCTTCGTCGGATTTTCGTCCCGTTGGTAAAATATGCTACATAATAAGTATGAAGATGGCATTGCGGAGTATAACTTCATCGTACTATTGCGACATTATGGTGACGAATTTTTTTTTCTTTCAATTAACAGCCGGCTTCGAGTACGTAGCTTAGAAGTTTTTCCGCTTAGAAATTTTTCGCGGGGATAGTTCCTTATTGTACCTATCAGGTTATATCTAAGTGTTTGTGATTCATATTTTCAAAATCAATTATATTTTGGTTATGGTACGGTTTCACAATACAAGTCCTTTTTTTTTTTTATGCTTACGCTATGTTAATATCTTACGTTAATATACTGTTGGATATGTTAAACAGAAAAATTTCTCCCGGGAATAATGCGCCTCAATTTTTTGTACATAATTATTAAAATCAAATATATTTGCATGATTACACAGCTTTGCATCACAAACACGCCCGATTCCTTGCTTTATTTTAATATTATTATGTTAAAATACAACTGCATACATGCAATGAGGAAAAGTTACCAAGTCACAGCCATTCATACAGCATGAAAGTCGCAAGACATCAACCCTACAACTTGAAATTGTAAAACAGTATAGAACTATTTTATTTCCCGGTGCTTCGTTTTTATAAGTCATGTTTATAATGAAAACAAAAGAAATAGTCAATAATCTATACTAATATTATAAAGCTGAAGAGTTTGTTTGTTTGTTTGTTTGAACGCGCTAATCTCAGGAACCACTGGTTCGATTTGAAAAATTCTTTCAGTGTTGGATAGTACATTTATCGAGGAAGGCAATAGGCTATATTATATTATCAATAACATCAGGGATCCATACTAAAAGTCCAATTTAGAATCAAATGCGTTGGAGGGGGTTAGATACAACATGCAGTACACGTACGAAGTGTGTGTTGACAATGCCGCAGGCGCTAGAAGTTTATTTCCTATTGCCTATTAACATTGTTGCCACGCAGTAGATGCCTTATCATTCTTAATTTTCCCATACAAGTAAAAAAAAACACCTGTGTGATATTAACAACGAAGCAATCAGTACCCTCATAAGAGTTCAATTAGTATTTAAATACTTTTTATCACTTTAAATCGCAAACCTAAAACTATTGTTTTTTTTCCTCACTCTGTCTTTAATTTGTTTTTTTCTTTTACTAGAATTATTTTTATTATTTTTAATTATTTTATATAACGGTGTTATTTTCTTACACCGTGAGAAAGACAATTGAATACGGAATGTTTAAATAACAAAAAAAAAAAAAAAACCATTGGCCTATGCACATAAACTGTACATTTTTAAAAGTTTTCTTTTTTGGGGACAATTAAATTCAAGAGCGAAAGGTGGAAATGCAATCAGAAACGAAAGAAGTTGGAAGTTTTCCAATGCTTGCATTGCAATTTATTTATTTTTTGCTGTTTTGCGTAATTTGTAAACGCGCATTCGATAGAGTCGTGCGTCAGATTTTTACGTCTTGCGTTTCTTGTATAGTTTTCTTGCGAGAAAGAAACGGTTGTCATCTGTTCTGTCGTAGAAACTTGCTAAACACCGGCGGTTGAAATACGACACTTCCATTACGCTATATAAAATCAAATGGCAACATATTTACTAATTTGGACTATGCAATCTTGTTATGTATCTAAGGCAAACCGTTCAGTTGTATGCATTGTTTTTAACTTTACCTGAGCTAGGTTATTCGTAGGTAATACTTTATTTTATTTATTTTTGTGGAAAATAAACTAACTGATAATGGTAAACGCGATGACGCGACAAAAAATAGTTTTTGCGTGTGTTACGCCAACTCGACTAAAATAAACAGACGCGACAAGACTTACAGATTAGCTGGTGCTCTATAGGCCCGTTACTGAAATGAGAGTCAGCCTTTTTTAGAATCATGTTTAAACTGGAGCTTTGTAACAAAATTATTTATTTAGGTATTGACTTAATGATCGAAGATCTAAAATTCAGACATTTTTCACTACTAAAGAACATAAACATTAGTTAATAATTAGGACTTAACACAGGAATACAAAAGTTATGTGGTTGCAAACAGTACGCATACACATAAGCGACTGAGATTATGGATTCATTGGCGACATCGAACTGCATAGGTATTTCGCAACACTTTTGAACTTTGTATAGTGTGTTTCATTTTTTCGTGTATTTTTGAAGTTTTATTTGCTAAATTCGTTAGCGAAATCTTTTACATTGCTACGCACAAATTCTTTCCGATTAAATTTTAAAATTTGGATTGAGAATTTTTTTTTCTAAAACAGGTTAATTAAAAACCGGCCTGAAAAAAAACATTGGTGGCTGTCGTATTTGTAGTACGAATGTAATGTCAAGTCATTTTGTAGGCTATTTATAGTTTGAAATCACGTTGGCGCGTTGCGATGCACGCGAATATTTTCCTAACCAATCACGTGCGAGACGCCTTGTGACGTCAACACCACAAAAATTCGCAAACGCTACAGACTTTACTTTTTTAGAAAATATTTTATATTTCCATAGCGTCGCAGGTGTGAAATGTTCGTCAGATTTGTGCTTTCGAAAAGAAGGCAGAACCGAGGCATTGGTAAATACTATTATTATTAATGTAATTTTTTTTTAAGTTTTGTTTTAATAATTTATTTGTGAAATATTTGTAAAATGTTTACGCATTAATAATATTTTAAGCTGTGGTGTAGTTTTTTTCCCCAAGTATTTTTCGCTTTCATTTGGAGCCGTTAAATTAAATAGTTTTAAAATTTCGATCAGCTAATTAAATGATTCGATAATCGACGTAGCTGCTCCGGTAACGAATTCTAGCGGCGGGTGTGGAAACTACGTGTGATTCGCGTCCAGAAATGCAGTTGAAAACAACAATTTGCGTATATTTACATGAGTCTTTGAATTTTTGGCCTGACGGCAGTTGAATTAATAAGACTGTCCGGGGGTTTCTAATCACATCTTTCACTGATAATGTCCCATTGGCTCATGCACTTTTCGAGCTGATATATCGCAGTTGTGGCAGTATCGAGATGAAAGTGTTCGAATTATCTTGCATTTCAAAGATTTGAGATTTCGAGGAAAAAGAAACGAAGAAAATATTGTAGGAAATAAAGCAGGTTTAGATATTAAATGCTGATAATTCTGAAGTTTATTAGGTATGTTTGTGATTTTTTTGTAGGTATCTTTCCTTTTATCGTTTCTCAAGGTATTGCACTTTTATATAGAAATATGTAAGTAAAATTATGTTGTCTTTTTATTAGAGAGAAACAATTCGTGAAAACACCATTTAAAAGTTATAATGCTTCTAGTTAAAACTTAATATATCTTCTTTGTTTCTCGAACATTATTTTATTTTTGACCCATGAGACATAGGCCTAGTAGATTTGAGGTACTCTTTGTGATTTCGAATTCGTGATTCTGATTCGAGAAAATTAGCGATACTACTACTATAGACAGGAAAAATTCGAGAATTCATTTCGCGATACTCTGGGCCAATTAGAAACACTCAACCAAAGCTGTATCGAATCATAGACTGCTACGTCGAGACGTCTCACAAGACAGCAGCCAATGATCGTAAATAAAGTAGGCATTTGATGTGACAAATTTTACTATATCTACAGTAAAATATTGCAATGTTCTTACAAATTGACAAAATGGTACATATTATGTTAGTAAAGAAATTTTTGAAATGTGTGAAAATTCTTATGTGTTTATCATTTAATAACAAGAAGTATTTAAAAAGGTTTAATTAGCAATAAATAATGTTTTAGATACATTTTTATATTATCATATTATCAGTTTGTATCATTGCAATATTGCATTGTAGTTATGAAGTTATAATTATAATGATGTAATTTAAAATATAATTTATTTATGAGCGGGTGACATCTGCCCGAGTGTACATATAGTACTGTGGAGTCCATCCTGGAGGTCATTGAACCGGCGAATTTTTCCAGTGTCTATAAGAAATTACCCATCACTAATTTTCCGAGCAAATCAATTTTAGAAATAAATTTTTCTCGGGAGGGGAGTTTTGAGTCCTGGGCAGATGAAGTTTGTTCAAATGCGTCTTTGATTACTTGGCAGGTATTAGTCTGTGGAGTGGATATCTGTTCTGAAGTTAGAGAGGTCAAATTTATAGCATTACATATTGTATAAAGGTTAATAAGCTATAAATTTGTTTAATAGCCTGAAAATAACTCGCTAGGAAGAATCTTAAAGATGCCATCATGTAGTGAACATTGCTAAAGAAACATAATACCAACACATCTGCAAGAAATCAGCGGTTAGACTTCACTATAACCAAAAATTGTTTTGCTATCTAGGTGGGGAAGGGATACAAGGGTTCTTTTCTATTTTGACTGTTACCGTTTATAAAATTATAAATCCTTAACATAAAGAAATAATCCAAATGAGGTAGCAATAAATAAATAAATCAAAGGAAAATAATTACCAACTTAACAAAATAAACCCTAACTAAAGCGAGACAGATACAGATTCGTGCCACGTCCGCGTGAAACGGTAACATGACTTTTGTGTATTAACATGGCAATGATTTTACATAACCAACTCCCATAACTTCTTACCTCCACAGTCGGTGTAGGAGTTTGCTTGCATGAGCATGTGACGTCACTAGAGACTGGAAAAATTCGCGGGTTCAATGACCTTTGGGATAGACTCTAATATCCTTTGCACACTCGGGAAAACGCCAACTTTTCATTGGCTGCTGACTTGTGAGTCGTCACGACTGGGTGGCCTGTGATTCGACACTTCCACGAGTGAGGGTCTCTAATTGGCCCTCAGTCCTCCAGATTTAGCAGTGGACCAATGGCAGAAGCAGCACTAAGGTATAATTATTTGAATTTTAGCATAGCACGTAATGAACCAGTGAATTTTTCAGGTCTCTAGATGTCACTAGTTCGGCGAGGGTCGATTATGCGAAGGCGCCTGAAATTTGTTTTGCATTAGGTAATATTTTCATTCGTTAACCAGCTGTTTTCCGCCGTATCATACTCTTCAGTGTCCCAAAGCTCGACGTCAAACAAAAAACGGTTGATAGGCCAAATAATTACGGTTATGAATTTAAAAAATAATAATAATTTAAAAAGTTTCCTAGTTTTTGAGTTATAAGCATTGTTTTTTTTATTTCTGCAAACATTTTAAAATTCCCCACCCAGCTCCAAATTATCCAATACTGTGACTGCACCTTTTGTTATCTACTCATGGATAACCCTGACTATTGATAACATTTAGAAATAAAATAAAGCATTGTATACTTTTATTTGGGAAGAAAAAAAATTCTTGCGGAACTCATGCGGCAAAATTTTTAATCTGATATCTTTTACTATTCTTATACTATAAAAAAATTAATGTTTACTTAGCATTTGGAAAAAAAAACCAGTATTATTAACGTACAAGCCTGCTTTTGTGAGTGTTAAATTTTCTGATTGCGTAAATGATGTAATATCGAGAAATAAATAATAATATTAATAATAATAATCACTCGAAAACCCGTAGGCCGCAAATTCCGTGAACAGACATTTTTGTTTTCCTAAATGATGCAATAGGCTATTTATTCCTTCTCGGTTTTGGGACAACAAAAAAAAAAGGGCAGTTTTTTGGTAATAAAAATAAAAGTGTAGAAGTGTTCTGATAAGCACGAATTCTGTTTACGGTTGAAGTAGGCCTATATTTTCCTGTCGGGCTGGTTGTGACTGGCGCGATAAAACTTCTGGCGAAGTAGTGTTGTTTATCTTGGCGAATGTCGAATGTCGCGCAGGGGGAAAAAAAGCAGATTGCGAATCGCGATGTTCGTTGTAAAGCGCGTCTGGCGCCGAAATAGCGGCGGTTCTTGAAAATGATAATCGAAAAAAAAAAAAATAGATATTGTAACGGTCCTCGAACTTTATTCGAGAAGTGATAGTTTACAAAACACACTGAAATATGTATATGTTATTTAGGCTATGTTCTTGTGATTATACAAGCATGCTTTGTAATCAACTGTCTTGTCACACGCTTGTATTGCAGTACAGAATAATGTTGCCAAATTGATGCTACCTTATCTTGTTAACATTTAAAAACCTTATTTTGTATGCCATATTTTCATTTATTATTCCAAGATTTAATACGCATTTATTAATTCTATAATTTGTTGGTTTTTTTAAGACCATAAGTTAGTTATATTGACAGTATTATCACAGTTTTACTCATTATGGCAAAAATATAATATTCAATGTTAAACACACGTATTATATTACATGAGAAACTATTTGTAGCAGTCTGTCACTATTAAAAAGAGTAAAAAAACGTTAATATTATTTGATTTTTAAAAAAACAGTTGAAACCAAGATGGCGTCTTTCAAAACGACTCCTTTGAAATAAAAATTGAATGTTTCCAGATGATGCTATTAATGAATATACAACAGGAAAATGTATTTCAAAGTTTTGCAATCAAAATTTTATTTTATAAAATACAGTATTTCATTTACATTAAAAAATATATATTGCAGCACAAAGTTGCTTCTAAAACGTTTATTCTCTATGGCGAATGCAGGTTGAGACGCGCACAACGTCCGGCGGACATTTTAGAAACGTCCAGACGTTTTAGAAACGTAGCGTTATACCGTCTTGAACTATTTAATGTTTCCGCAGTGTTTCAGTAACGTGGTTTGTTACATTAACGTGTTTGATATTGTTCTGTTTTGCAATTTATGTGTAACAAGAAGTTTTAATGTTTGCGTGTATCTAAAAGTGTTCAAATAATAATTTACGCGATCAACATTCTTTTGATGGACAAGATGGACGTTTGAAGACCGGCATGGCGTGGTGAAACACGAGATGAAACGGTAGGGTATCTGATATTACAATCGTAAACGCAAAACTGTTAAATAATACCTATCCTATTACTAAAACTTAGTTAGGTATGCATGTGGATGATAACATATATACATATGCCTAGTTAAATAACGGTATATTTGTATATGCATTGTCTTAGTAAACTGCCGGACTAAAATGACCGTTTGAAATCGAAAATCACAAAATAAATTTTTTTGAAGTTTTTGTTTGACGAAAATTGGTTTGGTAAAGAATTCTAGGCGTTTGTTTGTAGCACGGTGTGAAAACAATCACAGCTAAGGCTGAATTCTGAGTGATCTTGCAAATAAAATGTGTTTATATACATATATAAACACATGTTTATATATGTATATATACAAACACACACATATATAAGAATTCACTAAGTTTGTTTTCGACTTTGAAACGTGCTGATGTAAATTACATAGGCCTATTTTGAATTCGTTTTTTACAAGTTGAACGTTGTACATATTCAAAATAAATATTAAGAAAAATTAGTTTTTTTTGGAACATGTGTATTTTATTATAAATTAACTAAAAACTTTATGTATGCAAAAATTACATAGTTTTGTATTACTGTGATATATTTGTTTAAAAATTACGTTACGCCTGTAGGCTATTTTAAATATTTTTTTTAGCATTTACATTGCTATTGATGGAGTACGACACAAATGAATGCCGACTGCGTTTGTGTTAAAACACGCCCTATCTCACAAATCAAGATAATATAACGATATTATTAATTCTAAAATAAGCTTCGATGACCGCCTTAAAAATTAATTCGTGCTGTGAATGCGTGAGTGAACTCCAATCCACAGTGTGAAAACCCTTTTGATTCAGGGCAAAGAAAAGAGAATATCTAAACGAAGTTTTTATTCAAATTAAATTAAAATATAAATCTTTAATAAATCACCTTTTTTAAAAAAAACAATAAGAAACAATTCAGACACATCCATTAATACGAATTCGTATTAAAAATGTGTAACGTGCATTCGATAAAGAAACACAAACATATCACATACCTTTGTTACCAGATTCGTGTGATATTTGGCAACAGTGTTCGTAGATACAAGACAGCGCTCGCGGCGATGGCAGTGTGTTAGAAAGGGAGGGACTATTTTCTTCCGCGCGGCAATGTAAGAGCGGGACGCGCTATAACAATAGTAGCCAACTTCGTCGTTAACAATTCTGTAAAAAAATCAAGGAAAAGCCAGGAAAGTAAGCATTTGGTGATGGAAAAGTCAGGGAATTTAATCGAAATCCCGGAAAAGCCATAGAAATTCCCCCAGTGATAGTAAAAGTCAGGGTGGGTGGTGTGGGTGGGGGCGTTATGCTCCATTCTGCCGTTGCCCAGATATGCAAACTGGACTTAGGACTAAGATGTTTCCACTAGTTTATTGTTTGTTTGTTTGTTTAGGCATAGTCCCGAGATGATTCTTTTGAGTTCATGGTTAAGGTGTTAAGTCTCCTATAGTTTTTTTTTTAAAATAATAGTTCGTATTTTTGTACATGATGTTTAATACATTCATAATATAACTATCTATAATCTTTTATAAAATGTGTTTTTTTACTAAACAAGTCCTCATTTAATGGTTTCGTAATAACTTTTTTTTATGTCAGTCCTAACATGTTCACAAAGATAAGAGGCTCTGTCGGAAATAAAGAAAATGGGGAGAGAACTAGACCAGGCGTGGGGTTCGGTGAAAGCTAGATTTTTTTTAAAATTTCTTTCCAAAAATAAAAATAAAATTGTACAAGGAAATTTGTAATCGTGGTCATGGAAAGCAAGGGACGTAGTAAATTTGTGTTGGATTGGCAAGGGGGCCCGCATAAATTCGGAGGGGGGGGGGGGGGATTTTTTGGGCGTGAGTTTTATTCGGCGCGAGTCATCTCTGGAAAAGGGTTGCGTGTTGGCCTATATGCGTGTAATAAGCAGAAAAAAAAGCAATATTTTCCATAGAACATAGTTTTGGACATCAAACCTGTTTCATAGTTATGCTTAATGTAAGAACAAGCGGGGCCCTCAGTGAGGGGCTTCTTAATTCTAGAAAAGGGGGGGGGGCAGCTGCCCCCTTCCTCCCCCCGGATCCAAGTCCATGATGGAAAGTTAGAAGAAAAATCAGGGAAATTTTCATTACAGATCTGCGCGGCCACAATTTTCTTACGCTATTGTAACGGCAGTGCAAGTTTCATTTTACTGTAACCGCACACGCCAAGACACAAACCTTTTTCTTGGCTGCAACGAAACATTTCTGTGGCTCGTGTTCCAACAAACCCTTTTTTGTCGCTTGCAAGGAAAGCTGTTTTATGACACACAGGTCGTTGCCCCCCGCGAAAAATACATAAATTTGGGAACACGTAAATTTATTTTTTTCTCTCTCTCTTGGTGTGTAACCATCTTAAGAAAACCAGTTTTTTTGGGAGGAAAAATACCGTTTAAGTGCCGAAATATGCCTGTTATTACGGCTTAGTTCGAAAGGCAACGCAAGTATGTACACGTAATGAATAAATATTATGTCCCTCATTAAATGCTAAAATTCTGAAGTCGACCCGGCTTTTTTTCCCTTCATTTTTTTTAAACATGATAATGTGCTCTCTGCACACGCAGTAAACCTGGCGCGGTTATAACTTGGAACTTCGCGAAATCTACTTAGCCTACGTTTTTGGCGTTGCATGTAGTATTCAGGCTACAAGATGAAATCTTTTAGATTTTTGACGGGCGTTAGAATTATTTTTTCTAATCACCAAAAGGGAAAAAAAATGTCATGCATAAATAAAAAAAACTTAAACTTTGGTTCGCGTCATCCGCCACAGATGGCAGCACCGTTGTTACACATTTCCGTCCCATGAGACTTCCGTTCCATTCACGAAATTACTCCCACCAAATTCTGTATACCGAGAGCTAAGATGTTACACATAAAAAAAGTGTTTTCAACAAACTATGGACTGATTCAGTCAAAACCTGAAATCCAACAACTAAGTTCAGACTAACTAATCTTAATTTTTGTCCCTAAAATTTTAAACTTTAGCACATTAAAAAAAATTACTAATATGTACATACATTGCGAGAAAAAATATGCATTGGAAAAGTGGCGTGTTTCATATTATTGCTTTCAGTTTTAAATCAGATTATGTGTCTATGAGAATGTATAGGCCTATTTAGCATGTCGTCTTTTATATGTATCCGAAGGATTTTTTTGAAACGTACTGCAGGTGTAAGGTAATCGTTTACGTTTACTTTCGCGTTCAGTTGGAAATACTGAGCTTAATCGTGTTGTTTTTTTAACCGTACTGCTTTTATTAATCATAACCTAAGTAAATCTCACAATTAAAAAAAAAAAATAATCCTCAGCTATTGCGTTTCGGTCAGCTTACAGTTTTCTACCTGCCAATGAATACATGTTCCGTTTAGGGCTTAAAAGGCGTTGTTTTGAAATGTTGGTCTTTATTTAATTTGAATTTAGGTGTGTGTTACTGCGGCTAGTATAGCTGATCAGTAGGGCTTTCATGCATAGGTACTGGTTTCGTATCCACGACAATTTTCCTTTATATTACACACACAACAATACAGACTTTAAACGAATTATTATCTTCGATATTTAATGAGCTACTAATCGCTACGTTTAGAATATTTATTTCATTCCATACGAACCACCACAGAATTTAGCTTCGCGTTCCATTGTTTATTCCAAAATAGAATGGGATCCAAGGTATTTGTCGACTTGGCATATAATCAATTGGCATTTAGTAAGTTTAGCTATATATATATATATATATATATATATATATATATATCGCACATTCTAAACACGTAACAACTTTTGAGCGAAAAATGTAATTCATATGCTTATATCAAGCTTAATTTTTAATATTCCACTATTTGATGTAATTGCAGAAAAGTGGTTGAGTGTAAGAAAAGGCGTACTGCCTTATCTTCGCCACCAATAAAGACGATAAATAAATAAATAAATAAATCAATCAATAAATAAATAATGTCAACAGGTGAATGATTGTTCGAGACCTGAAAAATTCGCGGGTTCATTTCGTGTTATGCCTAAATTCAAATAATTATACCTTAGTGCTGCTTCTGCCATTGGTCCACTGTTAATCTGGAGGACTGAGGGCCAATTAGAGACCCTCACTCGTAGAAGTGTCGAATCACAGGCCACCCAGTCGAGACGACTCACAAGTCAGCCAGCCAATGAACAGTTGTCATTTGCCCGAGTGTGCAGAGGATATTGGAGTCTATCCTAAAGGACATTGAACCCGCGAATTTTTCCGGTCTCTAATAATTGTGTTAGACTCGGGTGGGATGAATATTTTGGTTGAGACGGGTTCGCCGGCTCTGCTGGGTTTCTCCCGGCGATCGAGGCCTCGCCCGCCGTCAACACGACTCGGCGCCCGGGGCTGTGTGAAGCCGAGGACACACACACAGCAACGCTATGCGAGGTGGCCAGACTATGATGTGAACTACGGTGACTTATGTGAATATGACTAGAAATGGACAGATTGATCTAATGTTAAAAAAAAAAAACGCTAATTAATACATACTTATTTTAATTGTTTAAAATAATATCCATTATTAGAAATTTGTAATTAACTTTTTATTCTAGCTAATGTATATATTGTACGTACTTATATTAGAAATAGTGTATGTAATCATATGTACATGTATTTCATAAAAATTGTAATCATGTTGACAATCCCTATATTCAGAGCCACTGCTCATCAACTGAGTCTATTGGGTGCTAAGAAAATAAATAAATATTTTAAATAAATAAATAATTAAATAGTTCGCGATGTCGGGGAGACGTGGTGATTCCGATGATGATGATGATGATGATGATAATATTCTGCTGGCTCCCGCAGTGGGTAAAAGTAAAAAAATACTAAATAAACGAGTTTCATGAAATTAATATAAAAAAGCAATTAAGAATTTGAAGAGTTTCGTGATTTGATGAAGCAATTGCTCGTGAGGACGAAACCGAATTTACGGATTATTTCAGGATGTTTGATAAAATTTTCTTTGGAATTGAATCTCAGGCATTGATTGCCCTGAATATCCTGCCTTTCTATATTCTTCCGTCGATTCATTCCATAAACTAGGATATTTTAGTTTATCTTCCAATTAACTTTTCCGCGTCGACTCGACAGTTTAGGTAAAGCACAATACTGAGGGGAAATCAAAACTTCGCAGAAAGCAAACTCGACGCACATTCAGCACAATTCCGCGCGAAAACATATGTTTTTGTTTATCCCCGCGTGCGCGAAGTTGTCACATGGTTTTGAATAAATTTATGAAGTAACATTACTTAACGAAAGAAAGCCTTATTAATATATTTTCATAAGCCATGGAAACAGAGGTTTTTTTTTATTTATTGGAAAACCAGTTTTTTTCTATATTTATGAATGACATACTTAAAAAAAAGATTTTTAATATAAAGACTAAATACGAACATGTAGCCTTTAAGTTCAATGTTTAATAGAAAAATAGTCTTAGATAAAACAATTGTATATGGTTATATGAGAAAGTTATTAGTAGAGACCTGCAAAATTCGCGGTTTCGATAGCCTTCAGGATAGACTACACATACCCCTGTACACTCGGGCAAATAACGCAAGTTCATTGTCTGCCGACTTGTAAGTCGTCTCAGCTGGTTTGTCTGTGATTCGATCCTTCTTTGGTCGAGGGTTTATAACAGGTTGAGATTCGTCCAGATGAACAGTAAGCCAATAGCAAAATCATCTAAGAGGTATATGTGTTTGAATTCTAGCCTATCACCGAATGAATCCGTGAATTTTGCAGGTCTCTAGTTATTAGAAATCATGTTCTGCCCCGAAGCACTGGCAATTTAGAAGCAAATTTATTTTTGTGTGTTACCCCATTTCGACGGTCGATACACGTTTTATTTGGAGCTGAAGTAGTGGCCGCACTGCCCGCCGGCCGGAAAACAAAACACGGCGTGCCGTTATCTCTGGAATTAGGTACGTAACTGGGACAGCTATCGCCCATGCATAGTTCCCATGCTCACCCGAGCTGTTCCTGCCTTGCACAAGCGAGGAATTAATTAAACAGGGTTTAGCGGGGCACACGGTAAATTTTTTGTTTGCCAAAGGAACAGAAGTGGTCATGTAAAATTACAGAAATTTGTAATTTTTATATTTACATGAAAACAACTGTACATATCACTACAAAATAGTGTTCGCAGTGATACTTGGTTTGGATTCTTACCCGGGAATTTATGGCTTTATATTCTCTAATAGTTAAAGTTATTTGTAAACAGTTCCCCCAAATAGCTTTCCAGTATTAACTGCGCACATTAGTAACCATAATAAAACAAATCAAATACCAATCGATTATCTTTTCCATGGTTTAAAAAAATTATGCTTGAATGAAACATCAATTAAAATATAAAATCATGGCGCCAGTATTCGTTAGAAATACTCAGTATTATCTCGAGAAAAAAAAAATTGTATTTCATGTATGTAAAAATAACCATAGCCGTGTGTTGCACAAATTTGCAACATCGTTCTTGTGTTATTATTACAAACTATTTCATGGCAACTCGTTTTCAAATGAATTCTGTCGTTAAAGCACAGACAAAAAATTTCTCTTTTAGGTTCCTTAATCATTTTACATTCATGAATTCGTATTATTGCCTCTGCGATAAAACTGCATTGGTAGGGGCAGGCATTTTTCGCGAAAAAACGTGAACGCCTATTAGACTGGAACAAAGTATACCCGCACCAGCGGTTTCTTTCTTGTGATTGGCGCCTGTCTGCGAGAGAAGTCGTTGCCTTGTTTGACCGAGCCACTCAGGACGCGTTTGCTTCCGCACTGAATTACTGTGATTGGTGTTGTTACATTGAACATACACTTGAAAGAAACTCACCCAATCACAAAACACAGACGATGCTACAGTGTTTTAACTTTCAGCTACTCTTAGAATCTTTTCGCGAAATGTGTATGCCCCTATGCATTGGTTAATACAATTACAATTGAAAGTGTATGAATAGGTTGTATCACTTCAATATATTAATTTTGATGGTCAACCTTGAAGAGCAATTAATTTTTCAAACCTTGCATGTATATCGAGAGCATGACATGTGTGTTACACAATTCTGCATTAACCGTTTGTAAGTAGACCTACTAGAGACACGGAAATTTCACGAATTCGTCCGGCGTCAGGCTAGAATTATTAGCCCTGTGTGTGCTCTACCAGTGGTTTGCTTTTTTTCTCTCTCTCTACTACCTGGGCATCGTTGGCAGAAGGGCGTATTTAAATAACTGCGGTCCAATCAAACACAGCGCAAGAGTATGAAGTTTTACGTTCTAGCTTGCGACCAAATAAATGCGCGAAATTTCCGTACCTCTTAAAAGAAATAAGACTGTCGAAGTTTGAATGCTTAAGTCTACGTGACTCATAGGGCCTATACACCTTTAACTGTGTGTGTGCGTATTTAGAGAGACGGTAAGCAAAAACTAACACACTGTAAGGCTAATGGGTTATGGTATGGTCTGTAGTACGTGTAAATGTTCGTTAAGACTGGTACTAATGTAAAGAAATTTCCTGTATATTTTTCTTAGATTGACAACGATGTATGTTTTGCCCTTAATTCCAACTGGTTCACACTAATACGTAATATGTTTGTTAGTTTTTATTTGAGTTTGTAATGTCTAACTCCTGTTTTTGAACATGCAACTAGCTCTTATATTATGTTTTTATTCCAAAATACAACAGCATATCCACCTGAAAATGTATTATGAAAAGGGGAGTGGGGGATATTTCGGAAAAGTAAATATAATAAGAAATATTACAGTTTAAAGTTCTTATGACCTCTAAGAGACGATGCCGTGTCTATATTTCATATTTCGTATTTTATTTCAAAGTGTAATAAAATATTAATTTGATACAATTTCTTGGACATACGCCATTGCAGTTTTGCACTGTTTACTATGAAAAAATATTTCAAGAATGCAAAATAAGAAATAAAAATGAAAACATAAAGCCACAGAGAACAAGACTAAATCAGCTGACGTCTAACAGATGGGCCCAACTATGAAACTGAACAGGTATTGTGGACAACACAATGAATACAGCACAAACGAACACATTCAAACTTTAAAAACTCGTCGGGTTCGTATGTTTGCTGCTTTGTCCAGGTTTGTTGTCTGTCTGCATTCACTGTTCTTGTCGGAACTGTCTCGTCATTATCATTAGCCCAGCCCGTCTCTATTCCGTCCGTGCTGTTATTTCTCTCATGACTTAAAATTCCTTCCGAGGAATATTTTCGTCTGTCGTGTTGTCCATAATGCCTGTTTGAAGTTTCGTCGCTGGGTCCGTCTGTTCGACATCAGCTGAATTAGATATTTTCCTCTGTGAACTTATGTTTTGATTTTAAATTTCTTATTTGGCAATTTTGAATTTTTTTCCCCTAATGAAAAAAACAGTGGACAAATGATATTGTATATGTCTAGAGACCGGAAAAATTAGCGGGTTCATTTCGTGGTATACTAAAATTCAAATAATTATACCGTTGTGCCGCTTCTGCTATTGATTCACTATTAATATGTAGGACTCTTGGCCAATTAGAGACCATCAGTCAATAAAGTATCCAATCACAAGTTACTCACTTGAGACACCTCAAAATTCAGCACCCAATGAACAGGCGCCGTTTGCCCAAGTAGGCAGAGGATCGTGGAGTCTATCCGGAAGGTCATTGAACTCGCGAATTTTTTCCAGTCCCTATATATGTCCAAGAAATTGTATCAAATCGAAAATTCCCCATTGCATGAACCATTTAAAGAATTTAATAAAAAAATTTCAGCAATTTTTTTTTGTTTATTTGAGGGAATTAAAGTTTGTAAAATGATTGGTTTTGGTTTCAACCGCATGTGGGGACACTAACGTTGTGCAGTTGTCGAGTACGACTGCTCAAGGGATTTCTCCCCTTTTTGGTTTGTTGACCCAGCTCTCTTAGCCTGAGCCATACCGACCTGGGGCCCACATGGGCGTGGATACGGAACACGCCGTATACGCGAGACAGGAGAGGTGTTAAGGCTCGTACACACTGCGCTGACGTTTCGTGTTAACACGTGTTTACACGTGTCATCACATCACGTCAGATTGCGACATAACACGACATAACACGGCAAAGTGTGCACATTGTTCTGATACTGTCAGATGACGTGTTGATACGGAACAGGGTGCACGGTTTTGTGACAGGTATTTGAAATGGTTGAAATCACTGTACTTATGGATGAACTTGATGAAGAAGAAGATTGTGCAGTAGCAGTATGCATCATGTTAAATAAAAAAAAAGGAACGAGAGTGGGTGCATCCTATAAACGCAGACAGGCCAATTGTTGGCGAATTTCATCATTTGATGCCTCAACTACTGGACGATGAGGAGAGGTTCTTAATGTACTACCGCATGACGAAAAATAAGTTTTATAAGCTACTAAATTGTTGAAAACGTACAACAACTCGTACGTATGCACAAGTTCTATCAGTTGCTCCTCCATACTCGTGTCTGACGCATAACACGTCTGACGAAAATCTGGGAGCCTAGATATTGTTGTGACGCGTGTAATGTCGTGTTATGACGCGCTCCGCGTCAGCTTACGCAATAACACATCATAACACGTCACATCACAACAATGTGCGCACTCCCATATAAAAGTCATGACGACTTTTTTCTGCAACACGTGTTAACATGTGTTTACACGTGTTAATGCGTGTTAACACGAAACGTCAGCGCAGTGTGTACGAGCCTTTAGGGGGCTGAGGCTACCCATCCCAGCAGACACCACCTTCACATCCCCAGCCTCACTCAGCTGACCAGACAGTTGGCTGCGTCCTGAGCACTGTAGACTTCATCAGCAACTGCTGGCGCCTACATCACACTGGGACTCCTCTATCCAACCTCTGCCAGCTGTCAAGGCTAGCACCGGAGCTGTGTCGTCGCTCACCACGTCGACTCCGCATCGGGCTAGGGAACCCTTCAGAGTCTGATCCGAGCGATCGGAGCACCACCACCAAGTACGGGTCCTACCCAATCAGAATCCAGGGACTTGGAGGAAACCTCAGCGGGGGAACCTTTCAATCATTCACGGATTCTTCCCGTACTGCAGTCGTCGGATCAGCAAGTCTCTGTGCGTTCTTTGCCGGTCGAGACTCGCTGCCTTAGCGTTTCCGTTTGTTTCGCGGACAGTTTGTGATCGAGACAGCCGTAGAAGGGGGGGGGGGGGGGAAGTGAGTCCAAGTAGAGAGCGCAGAGAGAGAGAGAGAGAGAGAGAGAGAGAGAGAGGCGGCGGTCCAGTGCAATGTTTGTGAGGGGGTTAATGTTTTGTAATGCCAGTTTTCCCAAGGTTATTTTTTAAAAAAAGGGGGTTGTCTGCAAAGTCGGTTTACGGACGATAATTTTACGTGATAACGTCATAAAAGGCATTGATGAAAAATTGCATACTTTTTAATTTTCAAATATTATTTAAAGTTTTAGCAAATTTGATTTTAAATAATTTGTTTAAATGTAATCACGATCAATTAGTTAATAAAGCCCGCCTTAACCTGCTTGATATTATAGAAGATTTTCTCGCACGGTGGTTGGCCCGGTTCTTGCACTCTCGGCTCAGGCGGAACGTGACAATTTTTTCGTGCGTGCAGCCGGCCGGCGTTTTCGATTTACAAGTCGTTATCACGTCAAAAAAAAAAACACTTCGGACGATTACTTTCCACTGTGACCGTTTTACAGTTCACCAAATATGTTTTCCCGGGGTGAGGAGGGGGGGGGGGGTGGTCTCTCTTATAACGAAGTTTTCATATTTGGCTCGCCGACTCTCTTTTGGTACCTACTCAATAATTTTAACGGACCATGACCCGGGTGTTAATGTTGCCAACTCACGTGGAGGGGGTAACCCCCGTCATGTATATACTTATATATATATACTTATATTAAATTTGCTTGTACCCTATGTCAATTGATTGCAAAGATTATTGTAAACTCACATGTATGCTAGCGAAGAAAGGGAACAGTTTGTGGGTTCCCCGACTGTTACTCTTGCCGTGTGGTTGCACCCGCCTTATTGATAGTAAAAAATATAAAGTAACTAGCTGCCCGACCCGGCTTCGCACGGTTGTATTAATGGGGGAGGAAATGAGACCAAATCTCTTATTTACAGTTATAATAAATGAAATAAAATGAAAATTAATTAATTTTGACAAAAACTTAATACAATGCTTTGTAATGTACGGAAGGAAAAAACGAATAGCACCGATGGTTTCCCGACTCTCGAGCACGCAGCGTTGTCATGGAGACGAAGTGCCCACTGTTTCCCGGGCTTAAACACCAATCAACATTGATAATCAGTTTATTATTAATAATAAATTATTAAGACCATTAATCGAAATAAAAACTATCCTATCTCTCAAGTTGGATCGAACTGCACATGGTGTGCGAATTTTATTATAATCGGTTAAGTGGTTTAGGAGTCCATTGAGGACAAACATTGTGACACGAGATTTATATATATTAAGATTTTTCGCTATTTCTGCTGTTTTGCTGGTTCTGGTGTTCACTGCCTCTGGGAAAACCTGCCCGCACACACCCGGCCTCTTGCATCCTCCCCTACCAGAAGGGAACCCGTTCGTCCGCAGGTTGGGTGTTGTGGGGCGGCTTCCAATTAGCACGCCGCTCAATCTTTTGTGTCAAACGTTTCCGTTCTCATGGACTTCCGTACTGGACTCGTACCGATAGCCAAGATTTATTTTTTTCACGTGTGTGTATGTATGTATATGTGTGTATATAGGTGTGTGTGTGTGTGTATGTATGTATGTAAAGAAAACCATTTCGCTCATGTGCGAACTCTTCTTTGTGTTTGTCTTTGGCGCGATATAAACAAAAGCCTACAAATTATTGTGACATTTAATTAAATGAAAGGTGAGAGTGGGTTATGATTATTGTGAACACTATACTTTCTTCAACAGAATATTATCTATTTACTTGTAAAAATATGAAGAAGAAAAAAAGAACCTGAAATAAGGGTTTTAAATGTTGTTTCTTTCGTTACATAGAGAAACACAATTACGTCTTTGTTTCATTTTACCAATTAACTAAGAGTGAAACAATATATATATATATATATATATATATATATATATATACAGTTTTAAGCTGGCTGATGCCACTTGAACTGGACTTTTGGAATTTAACGGAACGAGACTCGACGTCGTCGCAGACCGAAAGGAAAAAAAAAAATTCTTTCCACTGGGCTGGGACAACACAAAACCAGCCCCCTCCTTCGGTACCACACTCCCCCCCCCCCCCGCCTTTTTCTCCCCCAAACCCCTTATCCATTTAGACAAGGGCTATACACCTGTCAGTCACCACTTTACCTACCCTTACCCCCTCCGTCTTGGACTCCTACTTCTTGTTCTGTCCTGGGCTGCAAGGACCAACTTCACCTCGGAGGACAAAAGGGTGTGTGCGCCCTTGGGCCGAGGACTCCAGTTCTGGGAATTCCACACCCTTCAGCCTTCAGCCTTCAGCCTTCAGGCTCCACAGAGGCTAGGACTTTGTTTTCCCCCTTGTGTTCCAGACGGCGCTCAGGCTTTGAATATATATACTGTATAGAAGTCGCCAGCCCAGGTTAAAATTTCTAATACGGTTTTGAGGTAGTTGGTTAATTCACCGCCGCAATCGCCACCATCTCTAGGGCATCGACTTGTGGTGGTCCCTGGCGGACAAGTGTCGAACTCTTCAAACACCCCTTCCCCCTCCCGTTGAACGACGTTGAGCTGCAGTGAATGATGGATGAGGGGTGTGGGGAATGACAGCGAGCGACAGTGCTGCGCTCTAACGTGTACATAACAACATAAGACGATACAGGGCGTTACGGCAGCGCACTGCAGCGGTGAAGTTCCCAAGCTGCTCATCATACGCTTCTGAAAAACGTAGAGTAAATCCTATCCACTCGCGACTTCTATACAGTATATATATATTCAAAGGCTCAGGTCTCGCTCTGCGCTGGCTCGACTTAGGCTGGGGTTCACAATTAAAAAAAATTAAGCGAGTGCATAGCAAGCCATGCACACGACCTGTGCACACGACTTGTGCGAACTGCGAAATCGTTTCACAATTGAATTCTTACCGTTAATTTCAGCCAATGAAATTTCGCGAACGATGCGACATCTGTCAGCAGTGTTAGTAAATAAACATTAACTTTCAAAATAACGATGATACTTTTATTATCTCGACATTTTCTTACCACAATATGGTTAATAAATATAAACATATTTCTAGTCCCGCCAAAAAAAAAAATACCTGCTCTTCTCTCATTGGCTGTTGTGCCATGCGTACGCGACCGAAATAAAATATATTCATTTCACTCCTGTGCGCACGACCTCGCTCCCATGCACACGACCAACTCTCTGCTATTGTGAATCGTTAGGTTAGGAAACATGGCGTTCATATCCTATGCACACGACCTACTGTTACTGTTACTGTTATTTTTTCAATTGTGAACCCAGCCTTACAGGTGTGCCTCCCATTTCAGGTGATGATTTTATATGGGGACGCACCACAACGCCAAAATGCCAAATTGACCACAAGGCCGACAGCTAGAAAACTGCTGTGTACCACAACGCCAAATTACCACAACGCCGAAATACACTAACGCCGAAAAATTTAATTGCAGGACTGCCACAAAGGTTAGGTTAGGTTAGACTAGGTTAATTTAGGTTAGGCTAGGATAGGCTAGGTTAAGTTAGGTAAGGTTATATTACGCTAGTTTAGGTAAGGTTAGGTTGTTTGTGGTATTTCGGCGTTAAAGTGCATTTAAGAAACACACACAAATTCATTCAGTTGTTATTTCGGTTTTGTGGTACACAGCAGTTTTCTAGCTGTCGGCGTTGTGGTCAATTTGGTATTTCGGCGTTGTGGTAACGACCCATTTTATATTTATATTAATCACTGATCAACTTTTAGACTTTTTTTAATTGTTTAACTTTCACGAAATGAAAAAAATATATATAGCGCATACATTTTTGCATAATTAATTGCCAAAGTTAACATTTTTAACGTTTTTGGGTTGTACAAATAAGGAGAATTGAATTTATTGCAGAACTGAAACTTTTTTAGGTTTAACTGCAATGTCACTGGCTACTTAATATGGTTTGCATTTCTATCACAAAAACTCATTTTTATGTTTCTTGGCTGTCAAAATTGTAACAAATTTGAGAATTTTGGAAATGCCATTTAAATTAATTAATATTTTCTGAGAGAAATTCAAACCATTCCCTCTCGTGCACACGACTGTCCTATGCGCTGATGTGAAACACTTAAGTTCGAAAAAAAAAATGGCGGTCTAATCTTTTGTACAAGACCTACTGTTACTGTTCTTTTTTTTCAATCGTACAGCTAACTTAAGGCTCTGCCACACATGGAGGAGAAAAAACTATTATCCGAGACTGAGACCTAGTTTTATTTTTACCTGGTATTTCATGTGGCAGTAAAAGATACATTTTGTGGCTAAATGAAACGTAAACATCACTAGTAATAACAGGGAACTTGTATCTGTATCCTACATTAGTAAGAAGAATATAGTTTAGTGAGGTAATTGAAAGAAAAAAAAATTGCTCAACTTTTTAAGCCAAGGCCCACAAAAAAAATCGCATTTTCTCAACATCAGTTGCTATAAAATCTTAATGTTACAATTCAATAAACCCTACCTAAATTGCATTGTGAATAACTATTGTAACAATTAAGTCTTTTTTGCACGATCACCCACACTTCTGGCGAGTTATAGATTAAAAAGAAGTTTAATGCTTTATTTAATTCACTTTTGTTCGTTTACTGCCATTTGGACAACCATATTACACTAAAAATAAGCATTTTCTCATTTCATATTATCAAACTACAATAATTAAAACCCGTACCTACTAGATTACCGCCAATATCTTGTTCAGTATCTCCAACGTGACGTATGTGCGCAGAACAACAAAAAAAATGTCTGCGGATGTGACAGGCCTGTGTACTACTTAGACCATGATTCCTGTAAACTGTGGGGAATCCTTCTTTTCACAGACGAGAGAGCCAAACGCTCGATCGTGCATCTTCTTTTTTTTTTTTTTGTTCATTGTAAATCAATATGTAACTCATGATAACTAATGGTCAATTAGGTTAGGTTAGCTACATTATAAATACTTTAAAACATGGTGGACGGTTGATTTGGTTAGGATAGCTACATTAAAGATACTGTGAAATCATGTAAACGGTTTCCCCCACCTGTTGTGGTACTGCAAAAAAAAAAAAAAGCGAGCATGAGCTTCGGGGAACTTTAGGGTTTGGCCTCTCTCGTCTGTTGGAAAGAAGGCTTGCCAACGTGAGTATTCGGGTATGTCCAGAAGGACGAGTGAATCCTAGGCTTCCCGAATACTACTCACGTTGGCAAGCCTTCTTTCCAACAGACGAGAGAGCCAAACCCAAAGTTCCCCGAAGCTTATGCTCGCTTTTTTTTTTTTTTTTTTTTTGCAGTATCACAACAGGTGGGGGAAACCGTTTACATGATTTCACAGTATCTTTAATGTAGCTATCCTAACCAAATCAACCGTCCACAATGTTTTAAAGTATTTATAATGTAGCTAACCTAACCTAATTGACCATTAGTTATCATGAGTTACATATTGATTTACAATGAACAAAAAAAAAAAAAAACGAAGATGCACGATCGGGAGTTTGGCTCTCTCGTCTGTTGAAAGAAGGCTTGCCAACGTGAGTATTCGGGTACGTCCAGAAGGACGAGTGAATCGTAGGCTTCCCAGCGAAAAAAAACAGACCGACTGCTGCGTGGCCGGAGCGACAGGAAGCGGGCGGGTGACGTCACAGCGCAAACTTCCGCCCCGGGGCGCGTCGCAGGAATCCGCCGACGAGGCGTCTAGAGGCCAGTGACATGCCCCCCTCCCCCCTGTTCACCCCCCCCCCCCCTCCAGCTCTTTGGCGAGGAGCAGACCAGTGTTGCCGGACGTAGGCCTACCCCGAATCAATCAGAAATTAAGAAAGGATAATATAGACGGCGACAAAGGCAAACAAAAAAAAATTGGTTGTCTGTAAAGTTGGTTTACGGACGATAGTTTAACGTCACGTCATAACAAAAAAAATTGATTAAATGATTGCATAGTTTTATGAATAAAATTTCAATCATTTTTATTGACTTGTAACTCCTTCTTTGTATCCATACATAATATTGATATGAAATCTACAATTTAATTGATAAATTTACTTTTATTTGCACTCATTAATTCAAATATGTTTATTACTTTAATTAAGAGATTTTAACTATAATTTTTATACATGTTTGCTATTTAACTTCTTCCAATCTGTGTCATTCTGTTAAGGTTAGGACGATGATAGGAAAAGTAGGAAACTAATGGGAGTGTTTCAAGTTAAATGTGCCTCGAAAAAGTAAAATCTACGGTTGTTCCAATCGAGTAGAAGAGAGATAGATGCGGCGCAAGCGTACAATGAGCGTAACAGGACACAGCGTAACGGGACACTTTCGTGCGTGCAGCCGGCGTTCATCGATTTATTAGATCTTGTCACGTCAAAATCTAGCTTCCTTTAAGTACTGGCTGAAAAAAAATACATATTTGTAACAACTGCTTACCATGACCCTTTTCGCCGCTACCCTATTGCTTGAATCTGTGTGTGAATGTGCGAGTGACTGGTTTTAATGTAGTAGCACCTATTTTTTTTTTTACTCTATTTGCTGTATGTTTAATCACTTATATCAAAAAAATATTAATGGTTTACATGTGTATATTAAAAGTCTAAAACGAACATTTTTAATACAAATGTAATTAATTATATGAGTCGGCTGAGATGTGTAACAAACACCTTACCTCGGTAAGGCAAATTCACGTGTTCTCAATGTTACAAATACACTGATTATAACACGAAACTAAAAAAAAAACACGACATATTAACCTAGAATTCTTTAAAATAAATGCCGAGCGTGATAGATATAGATACGCAAATGGTGTTTTTAACTACGGTACACTCCCGATTATCCGCGAAATTAAGTGGCAGGGCCACCGCGGATAGTGAAAATCGCGGATAATCCGCAAAAGAGCCGAAAATGGGAAAAGAAAAAAGGAAACATTAATTTCAACTTAAAAATCTAAACATTTATGTACCCTACAGTAAAAGTTACAATTAACAGTAAAAAATTTTAAATGATGCTAAAATTTTAATATTTTACTGAATAATTAATATAAAATACATTTCAGTAATGTAAACATAAGAGTGCTCAACAATACGACTAGAAACAAAGAGCGACAGAGACAAAAATAGCAACGCATGCCAGTCTACTGCAAGAGTTCCGAGAAGGCCTGTGGCGTTTTACTGTATACTGCACACAATACACTCGTCAGTAGAGTTCAAATTTGCCCACTTGTAATAAAATACAGATTTACATATGTTATGTATTTTTTCGTAGCATGCGCGGTTCATCCGCCCGCGGATAATAGGGAGTTTACTGTACATTTATGAACAATTTGTTGACAGACAGTTAAATTGTTTTAGTTTTTTATTGTGATTATTATTAAATAAATAAGTTGTATTTAATTAATTGGGTTATCCTTTATTTTTTTATTTTTTAACCGTGTCCTTTCTCTCGAAACAACATCGTGCAGACAGGCGATGGGAGAGCTATTGTTGGCGACAGCGTCTTGTGTTGCTCGTCGGGTGGAAAATAGAATGTTATCTGCCCCAGAAATCTTCCCGGTGGCGCCCGAAGCCCCAAATGCTGCGAGGTAGGACTTACTCCCCCTCCCCTCCCGCTGGAGTCGTTAACAAAACTCCGTTACCATCGGGACTTGAAAACATTCCTGCTCGAATCAACTTTAGTTGGTAAATTCAATACAGTGTCAAAATTAACCAGTTTATGAATATTTTTTTGACGTGACAACGTCTAATAAATCGATGAACGCCGGCTGCACGCACGAAAAAGTGTCCCGTTACGCACATTGTCCAGTTACGCTGTGTCCCGTTACGATCAAGGTACGCTTGCGCCGCATCTATCTCTCTCTCCCACTCGATTGGAACAACCATCGATTTGACTTTTTCCGAGGCACATTAAACTTGAAACACTCCCATTTGTTTCCTACTTTTCCTATCATAGTCCTATCCTTAACAGAATAACACAGATTGGAAGAAGTTAAATAGCAAACATGTATAAAAGTTATAGTTAATAATGTCTTCGTTAAAGTAATAAACATATTTGAATTAATGAGTGCAAATAAAAGTAAATTTATCAATTAAATTGTAGATTTCATTTCACTCCTTCTTTGTATCCATACAAAATAGTGATAATTCAATAAAACTGTATCAACTTTATTCATAAAAGTATGCAATCATTTCATCAGTGTTTTGTTATGACGTTGTCACGTTAAACTATCGTCCGTAAACCGACTTTACAGACAGCCAATTTTTTTTTTTTAAATTTTGGCATTAACGTCTTGTCTCGAGAGCAAGGTTATGAGAGACAATGTCGTATTCAGCTCAAAACGAGGGGGAAAAAAATTGAGTTTTTCCTGTGGTGTCATGTAATAATAAACAATAACAAAAGAGAAAAAACATAATTCATGAAAAAAACTGTTCGCACCATTAATGCTTCTTGACCATGGTTTAATTCACAAAAAAAAAAGTAATTTATTTTCCCCCCTTCAGAAGGGAGGCATCTATCTATCCCCTTTGCAACCCCCCCTTCCTTTCTACAATTGATACGCCAAGGGGTTGGTCATGTCTGCATGATTACATTATAAGTTGGTGAAGGTTTTTTTTTTTCCTTTAGTTGTTGTGCCATATTGGTTAGTGTAGTGTTTGCATTGTGTGAACAGTTTTAAATTACTTTAAAAAAAATAATAGAAAGTGACTGTTTTTAACGATTATTTTTACTAACCATCAGACGTTATCAAGCACTATTTCCACCTTTTTTTTTTGAGCGGAAAAATTTGGCGAGGTTAATAAGTTACTTCAACTACATAGCGGCATGCCGTCTTCCGACATTTTCCCAACTCCATTGGTACGTCCTCGACAGACGGCACATAATTAGTAATGTTGGGTCAGGAGTCGATATATAGCAAGATACCGGAAAAATTCGCGGGTTCAATGACCTTTAGGATAGACGCCAATATCCTTTACACACTCGGGCAAATGCCAACTGTTCATTGGCTGCTGACTTGTGAGTTGTCACGACTGGGTGGCCTGTGATTCGACGATTCGACACTTTATGAGTGAGGGTCTCTAATTGATAAAGACCGGAAAAATTCGCGATTTCTAATCCCTAAAGGATAGCCTCCATGATCATCTATGCACTCGTGCAAATTACATATGCTGATTGGTTACCGACTCGTAACACCTGTTGACTGGAATGATCGTGATTCGCTAATTCTTCCCTGTTAAAGATTTTTCATTGGCCCAGAGTCCTTCAGATAAAACTGTGGCCCAATCACTGAAGCAAAATAATGTCAAAAGTATTTGGACTCTATCCTATCGCGAAATGAATCCGCGAATTTTACAGGTCTGTAGTTATCACACCTTACAACTGCTAGCAAACTCGTGTAGGGCGTATGTTCTTCCAGGATCGTTATGAACGGGGGCGCATTTCGTTACGTAGACACGAAAAGAAAGAAGAAAAAAAAAACTTGTGGAAACAATGGCGAGCGCAAACGAGGAACAGCTGTGAGCCCGGAGGAAAAAAAGAGAACCTTCTAATTACTTGCCGAGAAGATACAAAAAAATATGAATAACGACTGCAGCGCGCAGTGGGAGGGACGAGAACTATTTTAAGGACGCGGGCGTTCCAAAAATTCGAGCACGCGACGCGACGCGACCTTAATCGAACCGGGAGTCCCAAACTTCAAGTCGTTTCGCCGGTCATTTGTTTTGCCTTGACGCTGGAATCACATGCAACGTCGGCGCGATGATGCAAAGATGGCGACGCGACAGCAAAAGTAATCGGGTTGTTTTTGAAACGGTTTTTTCCACCTGCGCGACAATCAAAAGTAAGCGATTGGATTCAAAAAGTTTCTTGTTGTTAAGGGCCCCGCCTCGTCAGGGGTGTGTGTGTGTCGGCGAGGCGGGATGATAAGCGCGACGCTCGCTGGTGCTTCTAGTGCGGTGTCTCCTCTGGACTGGCGCGCAGTCTTCTCGTAGTATAAAATGGTTTTAGCACAGCGATATTTACTATTCGATGTGTTGGATTTTAACTAATCCAAATTTCTCAAAAAAACGTAAAACATTTTGAGCAGCCGAGCGGATCTCGGGTTCCCCCGGGTACGGAACACGGTAATTTCGGGACGCGTGTACAGGAATTAATGGTGCACGCCTGGGCGATTTTTTTTCCTAACCTAAATTTAAAACTAAGTGTGTTGGGGAGGGTTCCGGGTTAGGGAGGGAGACTAAGTGCGTCTCAGGCCGAAGCCCATACGCTCTAATCATGCAGGAGAGGTAGCATGCTTCATGTGCTAGGAGGGGGATTGGCCATCCATGGTTGTGATTGGCGCCATGACTAACTCCCCTCACTGACTATAACTAGACTATAAACTAGATAAGTTGAGCCCAGGTAAAACCTGCATAGACACAGGGCAAAACCCTGGGCACTTACATGCGGGATGCAAAATGTCATGCATTAATATCAAGCAGGAGGCTTACGGGAAATCAGAAGGATGGTTCCGGAAGAAGAGTTGGACAGAGTAGATAAAAGAGTCTACCATGCGGGGGGGTTTTGGGGGCTTGCACATTGGTTTGGGTGGCACTGGTTGTTTCTAGAGGTGTAAATGTAACGAAAAAATGTGTACCCGTATGTATTCGTTACTATAACAATTAGTACTCGTTACTTTCGTATCGTTACTCGTTACTTCTGATACCGCATAACATGGCACATGCTATGTTATGTAACAGCAACGAATCGAGTCGTATTTCGTACGCGTACAGTATGACATCGCGTAAATAAAAATAAATCGAATATAAACAATTAAAAATATTTGATAATTAACAGCTTTTGTTAACCAAGAAACAAATCTCATTAGAGCGGCTTTATTAAAATATATATTTTAAGATAAGAACATAAAACGTGAAAATACGCAATAATAAAAAACAAAAACATACATATTTATAATTTGTAAAAAATACTTTCTTACGTTGTTTCTGTTCGAATCTAAAACTTTGTCTACACACACAATACCTTTAATAAACAGTAAAAAACTTGGACGACGAATTTCCAAATTATACTTTTATTAATAAACAAACATCGTTCTTTGTAACGAATAAGCGCGCGCATGCGTAAAACATACGATTAATGCGAGTAACGAAATGCATTCGTGTGTAACGTTTCGTTACTCGTTACTAGATGCCGCACCCGTTACTCAGTAACGAATACATACGGTTTGCTACAGCTCTAGTTGTTTCGGAGGCGACTTTAGTCGTTTCCCGCCTGCCTGCCAGCCAGCCAGCCAAACGCCCCGGGCAAAACAACCGACGCGGCAGTCTGGCAACACCGGCCGGGGGTCGCAGGGCCTGAAACACGCGTGCGCGCGTCTGGGAAGACAGCCGCTGCGTGCGTCCCACGACTTCGCACACGAAGTGCCGCGTTGATGTCTTGTCACCTGAGCCTCAGACACACACCCCCCCCTCCCTACTCTCATAATTCTTCTACCCCTTGTCCGTCTCGTCTTTCTGCTTATCTCCGCGATTAGCAACCAACCACCCTCGCACCCGCTCCTTCCCTTACCATCTTTTTCTCTCCACCGGGCGCGTCTGCTGCCTTCCGCGATGCAAACGAATCAAATGGCAACAATGGAGATTGCGTTTTCAAGGTTACAAAATATTAATCTAAAAATTGAAGGAAAAAAAATTTGGTTGTCTGTAAAGTCGGTTTACGGACGATAGTTTAACGTGACAACGTCATAACAAAATATCGATGAAATGATTGCATATTTTTATGAAAAAAATTGAATCATTTTTATTGAATTATCAGTATTTTGTATGGATACAAAGAAGGAGTAAAATGAAATCAACAATTTAATTGATAAATTTACTTTTATTTGCACTCATTAATTCAAATATGTTTATTACTTTAACGAAGATATTATTTTAACTATAACTTTTATACCTGTTTGCTATTTAACTTCTTCCAATCTGTGTTATTCTGTTAAGGATAGGACGATGATAGGAAAAGTAGGAAACGAATGGGAGTGTTTCAAGTTTAATGTGCCTCGAAAAAAGTCAAATCGATGGTTGTTCCAATCGAGTGGAAGAGAGAGATAGATGCGGCGCAAGCGTACAATGAGCGTAACGGGACAATGTGCGTTACGGAACACTTTTTCGTGCGTGCAGCCGGCGTTCATCGATTTATTAGATGTCACGTCAAAATAATAATGCTTACGAGATATTACCACGGGCGGAATTTGCATATATGATAAAAAATAAAGGACAATGTAATAATAGATCTCTATATCTCCTTGTACCTGAAACAACTTTTAACGTATTTAGAAGACAAACAAACATGGATACCGCCGAAGCCAAGTACTCTGCTTCTGTTGGTCGCACGGAGCGACGTAAACGCTAGAGCTCAGCATTGCCGAGCTAACACGTACGGGTCCGTCCACCCGTCTGCGTGCCATTGCGGACGCTACTCCGTTCCGAGAGATACGTCACCGTTTTGCGTCATCCGACTCCGTTTACGTGTCGTAGAACGGGCCTTGGCCTGGTCGGAACGTCTAAACAACGCAACTCACAACCAATGGGGTAAAAAAAAAAAAAAAAAAAAAACTGTCTTTATGAAAAGCACGCAAGTCGAAAAGCGGTACCAACCCTGAACTAAAAATTGTTGGGAAAAAAATTATATATATATATATATATAAAACAAATTTCGATCCCATTTTTCTTTTTGATGATTCATATTTATGAGGAAAAGAAAAAAAAATATTTTCAATAATTGTATTTAAGTATCTAATTTCCTTCATCGTGTGAAAGTCCGAAGATCGAAGATTGTATATGTTACGGGTAATGCTGGAAGAAGACGTAAACCTAAGTTTACCCGAGTTAACGCAGCATTGTCCAAATTATCATTAAATGAAATTTGATTTCGGCGTTTACCCGTGAACAACCTAGGTCTACCCAACTCTGACGGAGTAATGACAGAAAAACCAAATATTTAATAACTTTAGTTCATTGACAACAGACTGACAATAGTACAAAACGGCAGTGGCGTACGTCCATAGAATGAAGACACACACACCACAACTAAAGCACAGTCCACAATCCATACCGGCCGCGAAAATTGTTCCATGTCCAATTTTCACGTTTGGGGGTTGCCCCATTATTCCCTCTAATTGTACGGTGTCTTCCAAAGAGTTTTGATACAATCTAGACTCCGGACACTTTCGGAAAATGGGGTTGGTGGGGAGGGGGGTGAGGTCTTTGTTCCTCTCCCATTTCCCTGAGACGAGCTAGAATTAAGTAGCGAAACATTTGTCCTTTAATAATGAGTATGATCATGTAGAGATTAATCATTATTAGTTGCCTAGTTGGTAATAATGTAATAATTTTTCTTCTTCCCTTAGAATTTAGGTTATATGTTGAATGACGCCACTCACCACCCCTGGTTTATTATGTCACGGGGGGGGGGGGGTGTTTATGGATATGAATATTAATTATAAGTTCACGAAATAATGAAGATAGTGAGGAAATATAACTGAAACGACGTTCGTTCGCGGTAGAACGTGTCCTATATTAACTCATAGTCACGAAACATCAACCTTTTACGAGAGCAAGTGAAGCTATGTTAATTACTACTTCAACAATTTTTTTTATCTATTTAAATTAATTTCACACAGTTTACTTATTTGAAATGGAGAACTTTAGGCAAAACGAAATGCCTGCTGCAAACTTTACGGGAGAAAATCAGGATTTAGGTTGCTACATTGCTGCCATGACTCTCCTTTTCTAAAGTACCTAAGTATTAAGGACTTAACTTTGTTTAGTAAATGGTCCTTTAGAACCGTGTATAGGTTGCTCTTACGTACTTCGCATATAACACTAATGCCTTTACTCTATTCTCAGGTACGGGGATATATATATATATATATATATATATATATACATATATATAAATTTAGATTTAGTAAACTGTTTCAGTTCATGCACAAACAGCGAAAAAAATTAAAAAAACCTTCTTTTATGTAATTTCATATCCAGGGATGTAAAATGTAAGCATTTAAAATATTGTTATTCATCGCGATGCCAGTACTATATAATGGGTCGTATTCCTTCATACTTGTAAATACGGACGGCAACAGTGCAGTAAAAAATATCCCCCGCCTTCTTCATGAAGTTATGGCAGATTGAAGCCATGCAAATTGAGTAGCCTGTTAAATAAAATCGATGTGGTTTTATTGCACATTGAGTATTAAATACAATCGTTGTGGTTTTATTGCGAAGTTAATTGCTGTTAAAATAACGTAAAACTGGTTTGGAACTACGTGCAGTTTCCTCTACTATCTTATATATATATATTTTTTTTTAGGTACGCACAAGCGTAAGAATTATATTGTGGTACAAAGTAGAGAGTCAGCCAGACTGCGTGGAAAATAACCGCGCAGGTGTACACTGTTATAAATTTCCATCTTAATTTTACGAAGAACGCTGGTACAAATTATCCAAGGATCTTTTTAAATGTGCCGTTATCTTCGTTGATTTACGGGTAAATTGTTCACTTACTTTGAAAACGAACCCACAAGAAAATGTCTTGTACAGCCTACACTTAAAACATTATAAAACCGTTTTAAGACTCGTTGCAAAAACACAATTATTTATTCCACGTGTGCTTTTATCCTGTTTATACCAAAAATAATCCGGAAGCTGAAATACAGCGCAGTTCCTACTAAGCTCCGGTTATCTGAAGTTACGAAAAACTCGTTTATTTGACGTTAATACTTCGTTGAAACATCCTTGATATTTACTGTAGTTTCTTACAGTGTACCTCGTACACGTTTTCATCTTCTTACCACTATACAGGTCTTCACGTCAAACCAGCCATTATTCGCTAGTTTGTGCGTTTACGAGGCAAGGATAGTAATTAAATGTCTTGTAGACCGTAATTTCTTCAGGAATGTTCTGATTTGTATTTGTGTGTGTGTGTGTGGGGGGGGGGGGGGGGTGGAATTGTTGCGTCTTTCGTGTATGCACGTAAGGACGGTTCGCGAGAGAGAAAAAAAGACGTTACACGAATGTAGCTACGTGACTATGAATTATAGGTTTTTCTTTTCCAGTTGCCTAATTGTAAAGCTAAATCGTCGCTAATTTCCATTCTAAACTTGGAACCCAGCTAAAGTGATCAATTACTCAGTCAAATAGTTTTCAAGTTATTTTTTTACTTAAAAAAATATAGACTTACGCTATTGCTGGTTACACGATATGTCACAAAGAAACATCTCAATAACGAAGGAAAAAAAGTGAATATGCAAAAACACAGAAAAAAACACGGCAATATCGGTCGATGTCAAATGTAAAATGCAAACGTTTTAATTGTATGTTTTTTTTGTGCAAATTTTAATCTTGGTCACCATTTAGTTTAATGTGTTTTTCAGTTAAATTTGTCTTCAAACTGAAAATAAGCACTAAAAAAAAGGTAGATAAAATGACACACGTGTGCAGTCATGAGAATAACAGGTTTAGTCAAAATATACATTAAACTCTTAGTTAAAATTTCAAGAAATGTATCTAATAGTTTCAATCGTTTGACATTTACATTAGTTTGATGTTGTTTTATTACGTCAAGGTATTCAGGTGTCAAAAGGTCTCGCCTTATCGTGAACAGTGTGTGCTGTTGTCACCAAACTTTTGAAGTGAAACTTCTAATGCGACTTCCAACAAGGTTGCGTTAAACATTTAACGCTCCTGGGGAGGGGGAATAGAAAGAGACAGAGCGAGAGTGAATGCGTGTTTCATGACACACAAATAGTGAGTGTGTGTCATTTCTCTATGTCCACGAGGTCTCGCCGCGTCAATTTTCTCCTTGGGGCGAACCCGTCCGCTTAATTAAATAAACAGCTTTTATCGTTGAATGATTTCATGATTTATTTAGTTTGATTTGATACAATATGATTTCACTAAAAATCAATTTCTACCCCTTCCTATTTTCATTTTCACATTACGAAGTTTCACTTCCTCCGCGCGGAGGGACTCCACGCACTATTTTTTTTTTGTCTTCCCTCGCGGTCCTACACAATGACATGCCAGCAGTATACCAGCCGCCCTGCAAACATTAGGCTGCTAACTACTAACTCAAACTTATGTTTAGCCTCTTCATCGTTGCAAGTTTATATTACCATGATAAATAATCACTGTTTAATTTTTTTTGACGTGACAACGTCTAATAAATCGATGAACGCCGGCTGCACGCACGAAAAAGGATGACTCATTGTCACGTTACGCACATTGTCTCGTTACGCTTTGTCCCTTTACGCTCATTGTACGCTTGCGCCGCATCTATCTCTCTTCCACTCGATTGGAACAACCATCGATTTGATTTTTTCGAGGCACATTAAACTTGAACACTCCCATTCGTTTCCTACTTTTCCTATCATCGTCCTATCCTTAACAGAATAACACAGGTGGGAAGAAGTTAAATAGCAAACATGTATAAAAGTTATAGTTAAATTAATCTGTTCGTTAAAGTTATAAACATATTTGAATTAATGATTGCAAATAAAAGTACATTTATCAATTAAATTGTAGATTTCATTTCACTCCTTCTTTGTATCCATACAAAATAGTGATAATTCAATTGAAAATATTCAATTTTATTCATAAAACTATGCAATATTTTCATAAATGTTCGGTTATGACGTTGTCACGTTAAACTATCGTCCGTAAACCGTCTTTACAGACAACCAATTGTTTACCCACGCACAGTTCGGACAAGACCCGGTTTTCAACAAACTAGCACTTACATTTAACATTTTATATCGTAATAATTAACCTTTTAAGTTATATTTAAAAAAAACTATTATTACCTTACCGTGGTTATCCTAGATTTAATTTACACTGCAGTCCTGGAACGATACTGTCAGTGGAAGTTTTGTTTGCACTTGATTTTTTGGCAAGTCATTCAACAGTTTGCTAGCTGTGTGGCATAGGCTATGGGATTTTCTATAAACTGCACTTTCGTGTGCTGACACTCTTTTTAGGTCTCTTTTTTTGGCCTGGTCAGACGACCGTGAAACGGTGTCCAGTTGCACTGGCTTATTGAATAGGTGTTATTTGTACGTTTTGTTGAGGAAATCGTTCTGTGAAACGAAGCAAATGTTTCCGGAACGGCACGAAACGTGAATGTGCGTGGTCAACGGGTTTTCCTCCCCAATTCTACTGAAGCCCCTCTTGGAGATGGGTTCCCCCCCCCCTCCTATTGTATAACGCTCGCCGCCATTGCTATAGACTGTCTCACGTGGGAAGCCTTCTTTTCACAGACGAGAGAGCCAAACTCCCGATCGTGCATCTTCGGTTTTTTTTTTGTTCATTGTAACTCATGATAACTAATGGTCAACTAGGTTAGGTTAGCTACATTATAAATACTTTAAAACATTGTGGACGGTTGATTTGGTTAGGATAGCTACATTAAAGATACTGTGAGATCAAAAATAAAAAAAGCTAGCATTTACTTCGGGGAACTTCGGGTGTGTCTCTCTCGTCTGTGAGATGAAGGCTTCCCGTCTCACGTTTAGATTGCAGTACAGAGCTAATAGCTCCTAAATTGATACCATCAGATGTAACATTTGAAATTACCTAACAATTCGTATAATACTAATTAACGGAATTTTTTTTTTCATTTTACTATTTGTTGATTTTTCTTAGACTATAAAATAGTATCTTTATATAGTATTATTACAGTTTTAGAAAAGCTGGAATTAAAACAAATATATCATTTATTGGAATTACATTTTTTATGTCAATTTGACAAACGGAGCCTTTTTTTTAATTGAAAGATATAAAAAATTATGACAGGAATTCTAATTTTTAGGAAGCATGAAATTCATACATGATTGAGGGGTCAAAAATAAGAAACTTGGGTGAGAAATTTAACGTAGGATTCTTAAAAATAACGCCAAACGTGCTAAATACACGCAAATCATGTTTCCAACTAAATTAATGGACGCGAATCACATACAGTTTCCGCCGCTAGAACAGCTACGTTAACATATCGAAGGGGTCGTTACCATAAAGCCGAAATACCATAACGTCGAATGTCAAAATTGACCACAACGCCTACAGCTAGAAAACTGCTGTGTACCACAACGCCGAAATAACAACTGAATGAATTTGTGTTTCTTAAATGTACCTTAAGAGGCCGTGTCACAAATTTGCGCTCCTATCTATATCAATGTTATTTTAAAAGGCAGTTTTTCTCAAAGTCTATAAGAGGTAGGGGCCGGAAATTTTGCCTACTGAAAGTATACAATACATTTAACATAACCGCTTTTTTCAAATTTATTTATCATATCATATATTATTTCTGTGATGAAAATAATATTATCAATATTTTGATTTGTCCAGATACATTGAAATTTTGCTTATATTTATAATTATTTAGCAAAAACTGAAAACGCCATTGAAATGTATTGCACATTACCTTCCGATCAGTGTCTTCATGATCATGATGGGTTTATAAACCTGGGTGTAATCAAGTCTTTAACTATTACATGACAACATTTATACTTAATAATTTGGAGATATGCCTTTTCTATCCTCAGCCCCTGAGCTTTTACTATCTGGTCTGGCGACCGACCTGACACTCTTCAACCACCCCAGGGGTCTCCGATTACACATCTTATCAAAAAAAAAAAACAAAAGCTGTTCGTTCATTTGTTTTTGTGTTCGAGCGAAGGTTTACTTCTCCATTAGTGCCACAGAATTCACACATTTATGCCAAGGGAATATTCCGCTGATGTGACGCCATACGAATGTATTATTCGCGACCATACAACTTTTTTGTTTGTCATCGGGAAAATGACGCCGCAGTTTGATTTTTTGTGGTGATATAAAATAAATTTTCTTGGAATGTTCATTTTAAATTGAGCATTTTTAAATGTCAGCGTAGAATATGCTTATCTGCCCATTTTGTTTCTTTCCATAATAATGAGTAAAGTTAACATTGTCATAGACATTTTATTATATTCGTTTGCCGTCCAAGTACAAATGTCACACTATATCGCACGTAATTATATTTTTTTACTAATTTGTTAGTTGTCATTTTATTTAAGTTATAAATAACATTAATAAAAATTATTACTTAATAGTCCAGAATAGAGATTGAGTTATTATTCATTTAATAGGGGTTTAAAATATGGTACTACATACATATTTATATTATCTTCTTGTCTTCTTTGTAACTTTACTGGAAGAATGGCATTTGGTATGTATGTTAACTCACAATGAAAATACTTCAGAAGTACTCAATTAACAGTGAACAACCTAGGGCCTATACTAATTTCATTATGTTCATGAAATATAATTGATATTACTAATAATGAACTGTATGTGTTTTGCGTAGAGATATCGTACGTACTGTATGTGGTACAGACCAACATTAGCTAAGACTCTGTAAATAAGTAATTTCAGTTAATGTGTAAATAATATTAAAAGTTAGAAATAATGATATATATAAAACAATGCAGAGTTATCAGCATAAAAATAGAAGTTGTTTTTACGTAGCGCCTACTGGAATGTATATTTTGTGTTGAATTATGTGGTATGATTAGTATTCTCTTATTGTAAGTGTGTTTTGTTAAAATCTTATAAAACATCACTTACTGTTGAAGGATTTTCATTTTTTTTGTGATGATCTTACTTAAACAAGTTTTAATTATATTACACATGTATATTTTAAAAGCATTTTAATGTATACTTATAGAATTGTAATAGGCTTTATACGGACTCTCACGATGCATGTGAGCATCTATAATTAATAGAGACCGGAAAAATTCGCGGATTCATTCGGCGATAGGCTAGAAGTCAAATACATATACCTTTTAGATGATTTTGCTATTGGCTTACTGTTCATCTGGACGAATCTCAACCAATTATAAAACACCAACCAAAGAAGGATCGAATCACAGACAAACAAGCTGAGACGACTAACAAGTCAGCAGCAAATGAACTGCCGTTCAGTGGCGTAGCGTGCCATCTCGGCGCCTGGGGCGGGAAACCCATTTTGCCGCCCCCATTCTATAGGTGCTTAATTAAAATTAAATTTCACATGCAATGAGGTACCTTTTATTGAAGTTAAAATAGGATGAGCGGTTTTACAAGCGGATTCTACGGGCCTTATGAGCAGCGAAGTCAGAAATAACTTTGTCAAAACCAATATTAGCAGCCAATTCTTGTTCAATCGACAATATAGTCAAGTTTGATAGTCTATCGGAGTTATGTTCTTATATATTTTTAACGCCTTTTTGGTAATTATATTTAATTTTCGGAGCTCCGAAGTATATGATCAAATTATAATTTTTCGGGGGAATTGTTAAAGTATTTTTTTAGTATTATTATATAGCTATTTTTATGAGTAGTAATAGGGTATGTATTTTATGATGGATGCACCGATTTGTGATGAAACGATTTTATGATATATATATATATGTATATATATATATATATCAAATGTTGTCATATAAATTTTGTGTCTTTTTAACTTGCTGCCTCCTCTCACTGTTCGCAACCTTATTAGTATTTTTTAAGCCTGCTATTAGTTTGGGTTTTAATATTTTTTTGGGTTTACCTGCGCTCGCGGTACGGGGCAATATATGAGTTTTACTGTGTCCCGGTTTGCGGAAGTTGTTTGGTTTGCCCTGGGTTAAGGTCAAACTTTACAGTACAATGCGTAGTACTAAATTCAATGAGTGCGAAAGAGAGGCATCGACACGGGCCGACGCGTGAAACAAAAGATTTTGTATGAGTAATTAACACAATAAGGAGTGCCGCTCAACTCGGCTCGCGCGCGCCGGGCGGCGCGGTGTGATGCGATGTTGCTGTTCGTATGTAAACAAACAAACGTTATAAAGAGCTCTGTCAGTGATTTCGCAGTTTTTCTTTTAAATAAATATTAAAAAATAGTTGGTGCGCAAAATGTTAGATAAAAATGTAACATTATAGTGTGTGTGACACATGTAATGGATGAATCATAGATCAGATCTCAACCCGCTTCACCGGCGACCCGCCCCCGCGGGCTGCCGCCTGGGGCGGGCCGCCCCCTCCGCCCCACCCACGCTACGCCACTGCTGCCGTTATTTGCCCGAGTGTACAGGGGAATGTGCAGTCTATCCTGAAGGCCGTCGAAACCGCGAATTTTTCCGGTCCCTAATCTACATCAATATTATGGCCGTTTCACAAGATCAAATATTTATTGAATTCAATCTGTTGCATTCATTGTACATGATTTTCGATATGTACATTGAATTCAATACAAATTGAAGATGTTACTCAACTAAGCTTATTCTTATTAACTTATAAGTATTTTGTTTGTTCAGTACATAAAAGTAAAAGATTCGTTATTATTTAAATAATGAGCATCTTTAAGCAATAACGTTTTCAAAATATTTACATAAACATAATGGAATATATTTTTTAAATACTTTATATCTACGATCACATCAACGGCAGTATTATGTAATGAATGAGGTAATGAAATATCTTGAAAGGATATTTTCTTCTCTGTAAAGTAAATTTGTAATGCAGCCCTCTTAATGTTAGTCTTGTGAGTTATTTCGTCTTCTAATATGCTACAGCAATGTATAAAATTAAGTTTTGTTAGTGTTTTAGTCATGTGTAATGTTAAAGTGTAATGTGATAAATTCAATAATTTTTTTGTAAGTTCGTATTCATAAAGGTAGGCTACATATCGTATTAAGATAAATAGTATAATATTTGTAAATTTAAATTCTTTGAAACAACGTCGATAAGAGGTTCACCTACCTCTGTTAAACTGTATGATGGTGCATTGTAAAAAATTAGGTAGTCTGACTTAAGTGAGATTGTATTTAGATTGTGTGTGATGCATATGCAATATCTAAGCATATGCATTTATGTTATTATCCTTTTAAAACGTTACATGATGAATTTCGTATACTTTTTAATGTCAACTAACATTATTTATCACGGACTATTACATCCAGATAAAGAATAATTACCACATGTTTGAAGATTAATTGTATTCCGATACGTTTAAAGTATTAACATTTTTAGATTCGACTCATACCATAGTTGTATAAGTGAGGTTTCTTGATTCTGAATCCCTGCATCCGCAATTTCCTAGTGAGCCGCCGGTCAGATTGTCATCCTCTCAGATTGTCGAGGAACCAGATACATTTTTCGTCGAGTAAACTCGAGCTGTCAACCTTCCCACTAATCCTTTGATAAGGGTATAGTAGCTTTATCACGCGCTGCGGCTACAGTTCCTTCGGTTGAAAAAGCCACTAAATCTCACTGTTAAAAGAGAGAACTTCTAGAGCAGAATATTGGAAATAAACATTTACTGACACGGCCTCTTAACGCCGAAATACCACAGTCAAACCTAACCTTACCTAACCTAACCTAACCAAGCGTAATATAACCTAACCTAACTTAACATAGCCTATCCTAGCCTAGCCTAACCTAACCTAGCCTAACCTAACCTAGCTTAACCTAACCTAGCCTAACCTAACCTAGTGTAACCTAACCTAGTCTAACCTAACCTAACCTTTGTGGCAGTCCTGCAATGACATTTTTCGACGTTAGTGTGTTTCGGCGTTGTGGTAATTAGGCGTTGTGGTACACAGCAGTTTTCTAGCTGTCGGCGTTGTGGTCAATTTGGCATTTCGGCGTTGTGGTATTTTGGCGTTGTGGTGCGTCCCCATATCGAAGTGTTCGATCTGCACCGATAAAAGTGAGAAAGACTCGAAAATATTTATAATCCGGCTTTGTGGACCAGACTTTCGTCAAGGGAATTTTAATAAAACACTTCCCATCTTGTTTAAAAATTCACTAAACCGTTAATACCATAAAAGTTTTCCCTTTTTTTCTTTCTGAACCTTTGTTTCGCGCTATCTGCTACAGATGGTAGCACCGTGGTTACACATTTCCGTTCCATGCGACTTCCGTTCCATTCATATATATACTCCAGGCCTCACCTCACCTTTCAAGTCGGTTCAAATTATTTTCGTTGTGTAACATTTTAGCTCGGAATACGGCATTTGGTAGTTTTTTTTTCGTGAATATAAACGGAAGTCGCATGGAACGGAAATGTGTAACAACCAAGGCGCTGCCATCTGTGGCGGACGGCGCGAACCAAATTTCAGAAAGAAATAAAAGGGAAAACTTTTATGGTATTAACTGTTTAGTGAATTTAAACAAGATGGGCAGTAATTTTTTTTTAACATTCCTTGACGAAAGTCATATATATATATATATATATATATATATATATATATATATAATATTGCTATCACTTAAGTTTTTGTTTGTTTTTAGTTATGAGAGTTAAGATTGAGGAGGGTGAGTGGGAGGGAGGGGGTAATCCCCCCCCCCCCTTATTCGCCTCTCCTATAAAACTGCCACAGCCGGGTTGTGATCCTTGTCAGGTTGAGATCGCAACGATCCATCAAGCGATGTGGGAATGTGCTGTAAGGCGCTAAATGCGATATTAATCTCCCAGCAGAAAAGAAAAAAAACCTCCTCGAGTTAAAACGTTGCAAAGAAGCACGAAGCAAATATCATTGACGCCATCGTGACGAAAACGCAACAAAAAATAAAATACGTGTTCCTTAAAGTCATGTTCATACTTGCCAACTTTTATTGTCTTCCCGTAATTTGTACGGAGAATAATCTACATTACGGTTTTTTACTGAAATTATTATCTTACGCTTTTCAAAGTTACAATTAATTTCGAACTTTTTTTTATCGGTTGTGGAAATGTTTCCATTGATTGCGATTCGTTTCTGTTACAATATGGGCTCATCTAGACGTGTTTTGTCACGTAAGCAAGAATAGGTGAGAAGCATTGAACATACTTATATGGTCTTCCCGTAATTTGTACGGAGAATAATCTACATAATGATTTTTACGGAAATTATTAATATATTATGCTTTTTAAGTTTAAAATTCATTTCGAATTTTTTTTTACTGGTAGTGGAAATGTTTCGATTGATTACGATTCGTTTCTGTTACAATATGGCGGCTCATCTAGACGTGTTTTGTCACGTAAGCAAGAAAAGGTGAGAAGCATTGAACATACTTGCCAACTTGTATGGTCTTCTTGTAATTTTTACGGAGAATAATCTACATCGTGGTTTTTTTACGGAAATTATTAATATATTACGCTTTTCAAGGTTAAAATTCATTTCGGACTTTTTTTTTTACCGGTAGTGGAAATGTTTCCATTGATTGCGATTAGTTTCTGTTACAATATGGCGTCTCATCTTGACGTATGTTTTTCACGTAAGCAAGAAAAGGTGAGAAGCATTGGACGGAATCGAGCTGACAACCGGAAAGCAGATGTTCAATTTTCTGTCCTCCCCACACTCCCCGTGAAACAACCGAGACGGAAATTTATTCACGCGATGTCGTACTTCTGTCGCGGAAATGGCGGCGTGTGTTGTTGGGTTAAATTGTCCTGCACGTGTTCAGAAGTTTAATGCGGGTGTATGAAAATACTTATTTTTATTTAGTGAGGTTGTTCGTGCCGTCATAAATTTCCACGAACAATTTAAAACAGTATCGATAGGTGTTTAGAAAGGCGTATTCGGAAATGTTTCCATGTAGTATCACCAAATGCGAACAAGGTTCGAACTAATGCGTTTTGCAGCGTGTGCCGTTGAGATAAAAAAAATTTCTTTTGGCGGGAAGAATGATGTTTCTAATCACGTGGATATTTTTGAAAAAACGTAAGTATTGTGATATCTTTCTAGAAAAAAAATATATTAACAATTTCTTATTGACTTGCCGTACTAGCGACACGGATGTTATTCAAGCGAATTGCTATTTCACCAGGTACTTAATAGAACATACATTTCATTTAGTGTAGCCTATCCTCACGCTGGAAATTTGTTCCGAAAAATGTTTTCAACTTCAGACAACAAAAAGGCGTTGTTGTGGCACACCGAAATGCTGCGATAGTCAAAGAAATAATGGAATCCAGAACAACTACTACAGTTGTTACGCTTTTGCAAGGTGGGAACAGTGATACAAATAATTAGTTCTGTGCACTTGTAGTTACTTATTATGAACCTTCTTGTAGTTCAGTTGTTAGTTACTTATGTGTTGGCTATGCCATTTTTTCAGGGTGCTTCAAATGGCTAAAATATTGAGTAGCTTTTATTGACAACTAGAAAACGGGGCATGGGTATAGCTTGTGTAGCTTTTTATTCTGACAATGCAGCGGATATCATTGGACATAAGAACGTAGTGGTTCCTAACTTAGGAATAATAATACAGCCAAATTTAATGTTTTTTTTAATGATTTTGACGTGTACTTTAAATAGTCATGTAGGGGTGTAGTAGTTTTTATACATATATGCATGGATTAAACTATTGACATGTTTAGAATAATGCAGGACTGATGGACGATGGTGCATGTTTCAGTAACACTGATTGAAAAATCTATTATGATTTTGTTCATACGGATCGTTAATATCATAAAAAAAAGTCCTTAATATATCGTGTATTAAATAAGGTTCCGTAAAGTTCTTTAAATTTCACTCAGAATCCTTTAACTTTCTTTATTAAAGACTGTTTGTGTTAGCGCGCTTGTAATGGATGAACGCGGATATTTCGATGTTCTTTTGTTTCCGACTTGGCAGCAAACAACGTTTTGCGCATGCGTAGTACAGTTGGCGATTTTCGTGCCACGCGATTAGATTTTATGTATAAAAATGTTTTCAGTTTAATTTTCGTACGTTGTATCTTTCTTTTAAACTAAAAAAATGTATGTTACACTGTCTTAACTTTTAAAGAAAATTATTAATTTAAGGCGATAAATTTCATATATACAAAATGCTTGGGTTAGGTATATATTCCAGAGATAATTCTGGACAAAAAGGGGCCTAGTTGTAAGAACTGAACTAATTAATATTGATTATTTTGTGCATTAACTATTAAACATCGTTATTTTCTTGAGAATTTTAGATAGCAAAAATAGTTATCTCTTGATATCAGTGAAAGCTATGGAGAGGGGTTCTTTAAATAAGTTTTGATTCCACAATAGGGTACGAACTATGCCTAGGATTCTTTTGATAATTCGTGCTTATCATGAAAGCATATCCAATTATTATATATTTTTTAAAATTTAAACGTGTTATTGTATATTACTATGCAAAATGTTAACAATTGAAAACGTGATGTATGTATAATAAATTTTTTTGGAACTTTTCACTTTGAATATGGAAGACAGAAACACAAGCTGAAAAACAAGAAGCAGAAAGCCGGATGATGCTTACGTTGCGTTTTTGCATGATGCGTAGTTTATAAATGAGTTCCTACTTTATTTTGCGTTTCTTGAGTTCTTACGTTCCTGGCGAAATTTACAAACCGAGCATTCAGTGGATTTTTTTTTTACTTAGAACCAAAATAACTAAAACCGTAATTAAGTAGCATCAACCTAAGGCGTGAATTTTTCCAAGGACTAGATATTACGTAGACACACGAGAAAAAAATGTGGTTGTAACAATGTTTAGATGGTCAGGAAAACTGCGCAGTTTTGTGAACTGCGCGGAGACGGAACACGAAGGAAAACTGCGGCCAAGAGCATTCATGTCCGCGCAGTTTAGTCGACCTGCGCAGACTTGTCGTAGCGTGTGGACACTTCCCCAGTCTTCTCCGTACACGGGGCTCAGTTCTTCCTCGGTATTTGTGCTGGAACAGTGTAATCTGTTCAACGACGACCGATCTGCGACAGTGTTCACGTGAATTTCTAACAGAGTTCATTGGTCTGTACAAGTCCTTTCCGTGTTTGTGGCGGGTCAAATCAAAAGAATATAGCGATAGGGACAAAAAAAAAGTCAAGCGTATGAAGCACTAGTGCAAAAATACAAAGAGGTTGATATCGCGGCTAACAGAGATTAAATCACACACACAAAAAAATTATTCTTTGAGGTCGGTATACCGGAAAGAATTGGCCAAAGTAAGGAATTCTCGCAACTGATAAGTAGAGACTGGAAAAATTCGCGTGTTCAAGGACCTCCAGGATAGACTCTCTGCCTACTTGGGCAAACGGCGCCCGTTCATTGGGTGCTGAATTATGAGGCGTCTCAAGTGTGTAACTTATGGTTTGGATACCTCTTTGATTGAATTGTCTCTAATTGGCCAAGAGTCCTACATATTAACAGTGAACCCAATAGCAGAAGCAGCGCAACGGTATAATTATTTGAATTTTAAGCATGTCACGAAATGGAACCCGCGAAATTTTTCCGGTCTCTACTGATAGGGATGGAACTTGGTGCTGCAAAACTGTGTTTTGTGTGTGTGGACACGGCTGAACGGCAACCTTTTGCTTTGCACAGTTTTTGTCCGCGCAGTCAAAAAACTGTGTACAAAACGGGCAGCGCGGCGGCGGGTTGGAAAAAAAGGGGGGGGGGGGGGTATGTCTCTAGCTCCGCCAGAGCGCGCCGGAGACGGTGGTTTTCGCGCCGGTTCATTCGGCAGAGGCCCCAGGGTGGAGTCCCAGGGAGTCGTTGACCGCGCGGGCCGCGGCCAGGGGTGTCCAAATACGCGGTTCGGCCCCTCCCCCCCCCCCCCACCGTACCTTCCAGCCGGCCCGTCGCGTCGTCCGGCCGCGGGAAGCACTTCAGTTCACAGACGAGAGAGCCCACACCCGAAGTTCATGCTCGTCTTTTTTTTCTTCCGTTCTATCTCATTGTTAGAGACCCGGAAAATTCGCGGGTTCAATGACCTCCAGGATGGACTCCAATATCCTCTACACACTCGGGGCAAATGCCAACTGTTCATTGTGCTGCTGACTTGTGAGTCGTCACGACTGGGTGGCCTGTGATTCGACACTTCTACGAGTGAGGGTCTCTAATTGGCCCTCAGTCCTCAGGATTAACAGTGGACCAATGGCAGAAGCAGCACTAAGGTGTAATTATTTGAATTTTAGCATAACACGAAATGAACCCACGAATTTTTCGGGTCTCTACTCATTGTATGAACCGGTGTGGCATTACCGAGTGATTATGCAATACTGCACTGTCCTATTTGAAGCTTGATAGGTGCAGCACACAACTTTATCAAAATGTCACTAAAGACCACATTTTTGTAAGAAATGTCATGGTGCACGAATAGAGAAAAAAAATCTCGTTAGGATAGGTTAACTACATTATAAATACTTAAAAAAAATTGTGGATGGTTGGTTATATTAGGTAAGTATAACTACATTAAAAGTACTGTGAAATCATTTTATGGTTGCTTAGCAAATAACTTGTTAATATGTAGCTATCCAGGGCTAAGAAACCGTTTACATGATTTCACGGTATCTTTAGTGTAAGCTATCCTAACCTAGAGGTGGGTTGTTACAGCAATTTTCGGTATCTGTTCCAATCTGATACTGATACAGTAATGTACCTAGTTACAAGTCTCTGATACTTCTGTATCAGACGGTCCCAGGAAGCAACAAAGCTCCGCGTACGCAGACCGTGCGACCGGAAGGAGAATCTGATACATTATTTATCACGCCCGGTAATTCTCTACCTCTGTTACTCTCATGCCCGCCTGATACAGCCAGTATCAATTAGAGGTGTAAAAGTAACGAAAAAATGTGTACCCGTATGTATTCGTTACTATAACAATTAGTACTCGTTACTTTCGTATCGTTACTCGTTACTTCTGATACCGCATGACATGGCACATGCTATGTTATGTAACAGCATCGAATCGAGTCGTATTTCGTACGCGTACAGTATGACGTCGCGTAAATAAAAATAAATCGAATATAAACAATTAAAAATATTTGTAATTAACAGCTTTTGTTAACCAAGAAACAATTAACTCTCATTAGAGCGGCTTTATTATAATATATCTTTTAAGATAAGAACATAAAACGTGAAAATACGCGATTATAAAAAACAAAAACATACATATTTATAATTTGTAAAAAATACTTTCTTACGTTGTTTCTGTTCGAATCTAAAACTTTGTCTACACACACAATACCTTTAATAAACAGTAAAAAACTTGGACGACGAATTTCCAAATCATACTTTTATTAATAAACAAATATCGTTCTTTGTAACGAATAAGCGCGCGCATGCGTGAAACATACGAAAGATGCGAGTAACGAAATGCATTCGTGTGTAACGTTTCGTTACTCGTTACTAGATGCCGCACCCGTTACTCAGTAACGAATACATACGGTTTGCTACAGCTCTAGTATCCATCAGTTCAACATTCACTGCAGTTCGTCCTGGCCGTGTATTACCATGTACATTGTTGCGGGCTGTCATGCTTTGTAGTTAGTATCTTTATAGTGAAATAAGGAATGGATAAGTGCACGAAAAAGACTTCATTTGTGTGGAATTTTTTTACGGAAAATAATGAGTTTGCTAATTGTAATTTGTGTAAACAAAAACTGAGTTATAAATCATCATCGACTAATCTGAAGAAACATTTGAAACGTAAACATTGATATAGTATGCTCACTAATGTACGTATCTGTTTTTTTTTTTAATTTTTAATTTTTTATAAAATCGTAATCTTTTAATGTATGAAAACACTAGTTACTAATTGTTTTCGGAAAAAAAGTCCTAATGTTGATTACATCTGTTATTAGTGTCAACTGAGAATTTATTTGCATTTTCATAGCTGTTAGGTGCACAAATATAAATATTATATCTTGTATTAATGTACTTTTTAATATTAAAATTTCATTAGTTTTATTATTGAACGAGTCTGTGCACGCACTGCGCTCTGAGCGTACTTTGATGTGGGACAATAACCAAACGACTCGTAACAATTTCGCTTTGCGCCTCTCCTTCAACGCCTTCCCCTGCGCTTCCTCCCCTACATTATTTCCCTTCTTTATCCCTTATTCGTCGTTCCTGCTCCCTCCCCTTTCACAAGCTCCGCCCAAGTGACCGTCATCTGCGATCGGGTTCTGCGCACATTGGCCGTGGTGTTGTTCCAGGCGAATTCTGAACTGATACTAAAGTACCTGATACTTTTCAAGTGTACTCGTTTGCCGTTCCTGATACAGGCGCGTATCAGTGCCAAAGTATCAGGTTGATACTTTTCGACCCACCTCTATGACCTAACCTAATCAACCGTCCACAATGTTTTAAATTATTTATAATGTTAGCTAACCTAACCAAAATGACCATTAGTTATCATGAGTTGTATATTTATTTACAATGTACAAAAAAAAAACCGAAGATGCACGATCGGACGTTCTCGTCTGTTGAAAGAAGGCTTGCCAACGCGAGTATTCGGGTACGTCCAGAAGGACGAGTGAATCTTAGGCTTCCCGTGCGGTAGCGCCGACACCAGACTCGATCGACGGCTGGAACGCGAGTGGCACTCAGGATAGTAACGCGGCGTCCTCCGCTACCCCTTCCACCTTCTTCCAGAGACCAGGCCACGCCCACCGAAGCTGCGCGCGCACCCCTCTCTTCGCGCGTGACGTCATCCCATACCTCTCCCCACCCCTCTCCATACGTCACCTCCCGGGGAACCAATCGCGCCTCGCGCGCCCTTCGGCCCCGGGCAGTTCGAAACATGCGCACTCGGCTCCCCGCGCGATAGACTCTTCCCTTCCCCCCCTCTTGCAACCGCAGACGCAGTCGGCGCCTGGCGCCGGGTCTCTCCGCGTGGCGTCGCGACGCCACGGCATCCCTTCCTTCTCCCCCTCTTACCCTCCCTTTCAGCACGCGATACGTGCCATCCTGTCCCGTGGTCGACCCCAGCTCTCCGCGCCACCAGAATTAAAATACGTTTAGTAGCTGTTTTTTTTTTAAATTAATATTTAATAATTATAGTGATGTTAATTTTATAATCTTGTTTAATATTTTTTTTGACGTAATAACGTCTTATAAATCATCTTTGAAAGATTTGTGCAATGGGAGTGCATGACTTGATGTAAGCTTTTGGACATACGCCATTGCTAAGCACATGTATGTCTGTAGAAGAAAACTAAAAAATTACCCAAAAGACAAAAACATCCAAAAACACAAATTAAGCAAAAATTTGCTGTTGTCAACAGGATATAAACACCACATAATGTTCCATATTTTTGGGTATTTTTTTAGTTTTCTTCTACAGACATACATGTGCTTAGCAATGGCGTATGTCCAAAAGCATACATCATTTCGTCTTATAAATCGGTGAACGCCGGCTGCTTGCACGAATAATTGTCACGTTCCGCCTGAGCCGAGCGTGCAAGAACCGGCCAACCACCGTGCGAGAAAATCGTCTATAATATCAAACAGGTTAAGGCGGGCTTTTTTAACTAATAATTCGTGATTTATATTTAAAACAAATTATTTAAATTAAAATTTGCAAAAACTGTAAATAATATTTGAAAATTTAAAAAGTAAGCAATTTTTCATCAATGTTTTCTCATGACGTTATCACGTAAAATCATCGTCCGTAAACCGACTTTACAGACAACCCCCTGTTTGTTTTTTAATTTTTTAAATTTTTTTTTTGTTAATTTACGCTTCGCAACATGAAATAACACGAATTTGTTATTTTTAATGGTTAAATATTACTGAAAGACTGGCTCACATTTTATCCCTCTAGCCTCAATTTCGTTTATAATCCCAAAATGTCTGAAAAATAAACTATATGTTGGCTTCTGGGCGAGTCTTCTTGAATAATGTGAAAATTATCCAGAATTTTTTTTTTATAGTTTCTTAAACATAAAAAAATAGGCACGTTCCTCCAAATTGCTGATCAGTTCGAATGGAATTTCTTTAATTTTTTTATTACATAAACTTTTATCATGTGTATAAAAAATGTTCCTGAAAATTTTCTTGGCGTTGGTTCACCCGGTATAATTTACAGACATCCTTCCGACGGGGATGATTGTTGTCAGAAGTCGATTCCAAGTGTTCGTATCAACTGATTGTTAACGCAGTGATCCACGAATCAAGTCTCGGTCGCAAACACTCCCCTGAAATACCAAAAAGGTTGACAGCACCCAAATGACACACGTATTTTTTTTTTTTTGAAGTTATACTTCTAACGCGACTTCCAACAAGGTTGCGTTAATCGTTCAACGCTCCTGGGGAGGGGGAATAGAAAGAGACAGAGCGAGAGTGTGTGTCATTTCTCTATGTCCACGAGGTCTCGCCGCGTCAATTTTCTCCTTGGGGCGAACCCGTTCGCTTAATTAAAATTTTCTCCTTGGGGCGAACCCGTTCGCTTAATTAAATAAACAGTTTTTATCGTTGAATGGTTTTCATGATTTATTTTAGTTTGATTTGATACAATATGATTTCACTAAAAATCAATTTCTACCCCTTCCTATTTTCATTTACACATTACGAAGTTTCACTTCTTCCGCGCGGAGGGACTCCACGCACTATTTTTTTTTTTGTATTTCTCCCCCTCCTGGTTTTGAATCTTTCACCCGCATTGCGCCGGTCGCTGTTGTGGTCTGGCCGGAGTCCCACGGAACCAGAGGTCTATTTTTTTTTTTTTTAAAATTTTTTGGACGAAAATGCGAGTTGTGTGTCACTTTGTTCCCCCTCCCCCTTACCGTTAGCGGAAAAACCCGAAAGTGTTTCCTTACATTTAATCCCTTAGGTCGGATTTACAAACTCCTGGTCTTTTGCAAAGCCCGCATAAGTCGTCCCTTCGAATTGTAAAACTTTAGAACACAAAAATTTCTTCCGCGGGCTTATTTTTGATGATTATTATTATAAGCTTGCATCACGTGAACGTGTGTGAAATTGTCTACAATTTAGTTTGGAAAGTGATAAACTGTGTTCACTTTCAGAAAGAAAAAAAATTACTTCAAATACAGAATGCTTAAAAAAAAGCAAGGCGAAACGCAATATGTCGAGTTTTTATTTTATTTTATGAACACGGGTGTTTGAAAACGTTATTTTTTTTACTTTTTTTTTTTCGTATTGCGTTTTCTCTCGTAGCGTGTAAACCCGGTCTGATTCCCCGTTGAAACACCTTCACTCAGGGGTAGGGTTACCAGACACTGATAACAATAAAGGAGGACATTCACCTTGCAAAAGGAGGACATTTCACTGAAAAGGAGGACAATATATATTTTTTTAAAGCCATGAATTAATTAACATGGAGTACGATATTTTACAATGTTTTGGCATTAAATACAGTTTCAGTATAAAGAACCAAACAAACTACGCATATACAGCATATTAAAAACACGTGCTTCTGCATGTGCTGCTACCTGTCAAGCTGTCATAGAACTACTTACTAGTGGGGTGACTCTTCGGACAGTGTAACTGCAGGAATTATCTCACTTTATAAGAAAGCCGGACATTTTGGGGCATTAAGGAAAATCCGGCCGGACGCAAAAAAATACATAAAAAGGAGTACATGTCCTCCTTTTGCCGGACGTCTGGTAACCCTACTCAGGGGAAGCATTTTAACTGCCAGCGGAAACCCATTCGCTCTGGCAGTTTTCCTCCGGTTTCCTTTTGTTTTTACGCCCTACCTCGTAATTTTTTTCCGCCCCTTCCATGGACGGATAGAAAAATAAGACTGTAACTTCGATCCTGGGGTGTTGCGTCAATGTGTTAGCTAGAGGGACGTTATGGCTTTAGATTTTTTTTTTCCGTGACGAACCTGCAGGATAGGTTGGTCGGTCGAATTCTGACTCGTGTAAGTATCTGGAAATCGAAATTGTAGCAATTATCAATGTCCATCAATCTTCATCCATCACTATGAATCATTAATAAAAGGTAGAGACGGGAAAAATTCGCGGATTCATTTCGTGATATGCTAAAATCCAAATAATTGCACCGTTGTGGTGCTTCTGCTATTGGTTCACTGTTAATATGTAGGACTCTCGGCCAATCAGACACCGTCAATCAAAGAAGTATCCAATCACAAGTTACCTACTTGAGACGCCTCAAAATTCAGCACCCAATGAACAGGCGCCGTTTGCCCAAGTAGGCAGAGGATCGTGGAGTCTATCCTGAAGGTCAATGAACTTGCGAATTTTTCACGTCTCTAATACTAGGCCTCCGTCAATCATCATTAATCATCACTAAGGCCATGCATTTTTCGCGAAATAATCTGATTGCTCTTTAGACTGCAACAAGGTATATGCCTGCGTCAGCGATTGTATCCTTGTGATTGGCTGCCGTCTGCGAGAGAAGCCATAGCCCTGTCTGGCCGGGCCATTCAGCACTGGATGGCTGTGATTGGTGCGCCGACAGTAGACATGCACCTGTAATAAACCCAGCCAACCACGAGACACAGAAAATGATACAGCTGGTGTGTAAATCTTTCCGCGATAATTATGTGGCCCTAATCATCATCAACAATCACCAATCATCCATAAATCATTAAACATTAATCATCAATCATAATCATCATCAATGATAATCATCCCTCATCCATGAATAATCATCCCTCAATCATAATAATCACTAGAGTCCCGGAAATTTCGCGGATTCCTCTGGCCTCAGGATAGAATTCAAAGTTATAGGTGTGCTCGACCCATGTTTACTTTCCCATTGGTTGATTTCTTAGCGAGAACATTCTTATCCTTGTTATTTGGCACTACCTGATTCGCTTACTTCTCTCCTAGCTGGACATCGTTGGTTCACGGTCGTAGAGGGGCGTGTCCAGATAACTGCGGTCCAATCATGAACACAGTGCGACAGTGTGGAGGTTTGCATTCTAGCTTGCGACTAAATGAATGCGCGAAAATTCCGTGGCTCTAATAATCACCCATCAATTATCAATACTCGTCATGCACCAACATTGATCACCATCATTAATCAGCAATCGTCAAAAATTATGATTCATCAATCCCAGCAACGTTCGATTGCCGAAATATGCTACATATTTGTGTTCGGGTGACGGGAACAAAGCATTAAGGAAAACACTGAACGAAAGTTTTGCGGTGGTCATGCTTGACCAATGAGAAAGTGAAGCTTTTCTCTCTCTGGTTTGGGGGGGGGGGGGGATGTTCACGTATTTTCAGAGGAATTGTACAGTCCTAGAAATCGTGAACTTAAACATCTGGGGACGGCATGAGCATTTCCATGAGTTTATGTCGAAGTAGGCGGTACACAAATGCGAATTTAATAAACTTTTTTTAAAGGTAGACTCATTTTTTTTTGGTGTCATTAAAACTGTTGAAATCAATATAACTCTTTTCGGTTCCAGTCCAACCACAGCAGAATTGCGGTACAACTTCATAGGCGCTTGATTTTTTTTTTCTATTCTGACAGATAGTTCCAAGGTCTCTGGCGCCTGGTGATAAGATGCAGCATGATTTATGTCGTCCGGGGGCATGATTCAAGAGTGCATGGATCACGGCTGTGATGTCTCCGCGTTTGGCCGTGGATGAGAGCCACACCCGAACCGTGCCGAAGTTCTCCGAGGTTTACCGATCTCCCGTGAAAATAAAAAAAAACAAACCGTTATGCAAGAATTTATATGTTTTACGGTCATTGAGTATGTTAAATAATTAGGGGCGGGCAATTTTCGCGAATAAATCTGAACGCCTACTAGACTGCAACAAGGTAAACACCCGCACCAGAGGTTTCTTCCTTGTGATTGGCGGGCCGTCTGCGAGAGAAGTAGTTGCCTTATTTGGCTGAGCCACTCAGGACGCATTTGCTACCGCAATGAATTACTGTGATTGGCGTTTTAACAATCGACATGTACCTGAAAGAAACTCACCCAATCATGAAACACAGACGATTCTACAGTGTTTTATCTTTCAGCTAGTCTCGGAATCTTTTCGCGAAATATGCATGGCTCTATAAATAAGGCTAACCTAACCTAACATAATGTAAACGAACCCTAACCTAACCAACCTTTCATTTTTGTAACGATACCTAACTCCCTGTTTCACATGTTCAGGTTGAGAATAAAGAAACCTTAGCCAATAAGGCTAAACGAATAGTTTAAGAGAAATATATTTATTTCAAGCATGCTATAAGACTCTGGAAGGCCATGGTAGCTGCTAGTTGCGTGCAAAAATCAGGTTTGTCACGTTTGTGCTTTAGCACGAAAAGCTACTGCGACTGCCGGTATTTATGCGTTTGTGCAAGTTCATTTTTTGGAGTTACAAAAATTGCTCTTATAATTTTACTAGTAAATTATATTATGAAACACACGCGGAATGTTTTTTTATGAAAAATTGAACAGAAATATATATATTCTCATGTAAAATTACAAATATTTGTAAATTTGTACATTTAAATTTTAAACAACTGCATAGCTAGAAAATATTTTTGCAGTAATACTATGTTCGGAATCTTGTTTGGGGCATTTATGCTTTGTTGAAGCCCAGTACTATTATAAAACAAAATAAAATTCAATAAATGAATATTCTATTATGTTTTACATAATTAATTTTTTTTAAAATGAAACATCGATTAAAATATGAAATTGTACGCCAGAAATACTCAGTACATATTATCTCGAAAAAAACATTTCTCATATGTGAAAAAAATAAGCATAGCCATGTGTTGTACAAAGTGTCAATATCCTTCTTGTAGCATTACAAACTATTTTTCAAACTAGTTCCAAAGGAATCTTTTGTAAACGTAAATAATTTTTCTTCTTCTGTGCGTACTGTTGTTCTATTACAAGGGCTGGTGAAAGTACAAATTTTTTTTATTGTGTGTGGTTTGCAGTATTACTTTGCAGTGTTTCGCGTATTTTGAAAGTTTTGAGAGTTTTTATTTATGGCTTGCGTCGTGTATGACTGGCGTGGTAGGTTAGGTTAGGATAGGCTAGGTTAAGTTAGGTTAGGTAAGGTTAGGTTTGATTGTGGTATTTCGGCGTTAAGGTACATTTAAGAAAAACACACAAATTCATTTAGTTGTTATTTCGGCGTTGTGGTACACAGCAGTTTTCTAGCTGTCGGCGTTGTGGTCAATTTTGAAATTGGGCGTTATGGTATTTCGGCGTTGTGGTAACGACCCGGTTCGGAGGCGGGTAGAGGGAAAAGGTTGGCGAGGGATGGGTGAAGTTTGATAAGGTTGCGAGCAGGGGGGGGGGGGGGTTAGAGAGTTATACCGCTCGATCCGTGGCCGCGATAACGGGCGGGCCACAATGCCCGACGCTCGCTCGGTGCTCTTGAGGGAGTAGTCGGCGCGCGCACAATGGACACAGGATGTGCGGACGCGGTGTCGCCGAAGGGGCGACGGGTATTCAAATTCCTTCCTCGACTTACGTGAGGAGAGGCTTTGACGTCGTCCCCTCCCCCCTCCCCCTGCTTTTCTACCCGACACCACCTCCCCCCCCCCCCCCTCCCTCCTACCCCGCCAGGTCACGTGTTGCGGACCGCGCAGAGAACGCGCGGGTGAAGTGCGCGATAGAGCTAGCTGCTCACTCCCGGCAGGAGTGGGGAAAAATAATAATAAAAAATATTGATGAAATGATTGCATACTTTTATGAATAAAATTGAATCTTTTTTTTTTTTTTTAGTATTATCACTATTTTGTATGGATACAAAGAAGGAGTGAAATGAAATCTACAATTTAATTGATAAATTTACCTTTATTTGCACTCATTAATTCAAATATGTTTATTACTTTAACGAAGAGATTATTTTAACTGTAACTTTTGTACATGTTTGCTCTTTAACTTCTTCCAATCTGTGTTATTCTGTTAAGGATAGGACGATGATAGGAAAAGTAGGAAACGAATGGGAGTGTTTCAAGTTTAATGTGCCTCGAAAAAGTCAAATCGATGGTTGTTCCAATCGAGTGGAAGAGAGATAGATGCGGCGCAAGCGTACAATGAGCGTAACGGGACAATGAGTCATCTTTTTTCGTGCGTGCAGCCGGCGTTCATCGATTTATTAGACGTTGTCACGTCAAAAAAAATTGCAGAACGGACAACGGAAACAGTTCCGTAAATTTGTTTACTGTAACAAGGTTCCCTACTGAAGGAAGAGTGTGTGATGTTTGGTGCGGCAGTGTGTAGCGTTGTTGACCGGACACACGTGTTTCCATACCCTAGGTTTACTCGGCTAGTGCACTGTTGCCAGAGTAACCTAGGGTTTGTAAAATAGGTCGCCCGGTACATAGACGGTTCGAGAGCTTCTCCGTTAGTTCCGAGACATAATTCGTGTCTTTTCCCTTCCGTGCTCCTTCAAGAATTCAGCGAATGACTAAAGAGCGATTATAATAGAGCATATGGAGTGCTGTAAAAATTGTTGATATTTTTGTTGGGTATAAAATTTTGGTAGTAGCATATAAACTGTCAACACCAAAAAGGATTCAGAGTGTGTAGTTAATATATTAAAGAATTTTCAGAAAGTATCTTCCGACAGATGTGTGGATACAAAACCAATGTGTTCCGAAATTATATAAAGCTCTTAAATCTTTGGTGGGACATATAGCATGAATGCTATGTTTTCTAAATGTAGGTATTGTTTCATCTATTTTATTGTAATGTTTTTTTTTCCAAGGGCACGTGGCTAAAACTGTTTTTTTCCACGATCGTTTTTCAGGTAAGAAAATTCCTGTGCAGAATATTCGGGTGGCAACATACGTGGAGATGAACTAGCTCATTTTCCCGCCTGTAAAGCACGCGACACGTAAGTAAATAAGCCCAAGTATTTTTTTTAATTCTATGCGAAATGTGAGGATTTTGGCTTTTGAGTGTTATATCAGTACAGTACCAAATATAAATATGATTTTCTGTGTGTTTGATGTTCAGTGTTAGAAACTACAGTAAATTTACAGACTGTTTGGCGAAGAATGCGTATCAAAGAAAATAAAAAGGTTCTTCGTTGTTCTGGATAACCGTATCCCCGCAGAAACTGCGCCGTATTTCGACTTCATGGTTCTGTGTTTCGTTATGAACATTGCAAACAGGCAATATGGACGGATAAGTGTGTTTCTGCTGCAGACTTTCCAAGTGTCTGAAGGTTTTGTTAACACTCCAAAGATTATTATTGATTAAGGTTTCGTTTTCCGAAGAGAGTAAACTAAATAATTTTAAATTCGCTGAGACACCCGCGAGTTCACGAAGCTCCCTGGAACATTTTGTAACCTTTTTGTTCGTTAAATTTAAGGTTAAATTTTTGAAAATAGATTTTAAAAAAACTTTTCTAAGCATGATCTCACGGACAGAGGACCTAAGATCGGTTTTTAAAATCAGTGTAAATACATTCCAATTAGGTTCGTGGTTTATTTGACTTTTAGACAATATTTCACAACAATAAACATGTTTGAAAAATTTTGAACTGGTGACGTAATTTGTAATCCTCCCTCTGACGTGTTTTGTGTTCATGTAATCTATATATTGTCAATTGTCAACAAAACTATTTTTTTCTTTCGAATATTTATGTTTTTATGAAAGACTTATTTTTAGTTATTTCATCACTTGACACACATTTAGTTTACAAGTCACTGTAGAAAACATAAGACTTAAAAAAAATCGTACAAATTAAAATGTTAATTTACATGCATCTGGGCCTAGGATTAGTTTACAAAAATGAGTGAATGTGAATATCCGTTAAAATCTCTAGACATTATTTCTAGACAACTTGTTTTTCATGGAAACGTGATGAGAATTAATGTACATATTGACGCCACAATTAATCCAGCACTTTAATTGCGTCTACAAAATTATCCCCCACCATAGCGTGAGATACATGTTGGCCAACGGTAACTGGGAAAACTATGGGTATTCATTAAAACTGTGATGGCCTGGCGTTTATGTTAATTCAACGTTTAACTACCAGCTGAGCGTGCCTTCATCGCCCGCTTAATTATTTGCTGAGGATTTCGGGAAAGCGCATTTCTGCACGCCTGTGGTGGAGGTTTTCAGAGCGGAAAGAGACTTTTGCGAGCCGAAAAACTTTGCTTCGTTGTCGTTGATTTGGCGCAACTTGTGTCACTGCAGCGGTGGTGTCGTGTGGCCCCTTCCTATAGTGATGGGGTTTTACTTGTTTGATGGTAAGAGCGACGCCCGGTGCTGCTTCTAGCGCGGTGTCGCCCTTAAGCGCAAGGCGCGCAGTCTTCTCGTCGTGCGTAGGGAAGCCACGATGTTATATATAGAGACCTAAAAATTCGCGGGTTCATTACGTGTATTGCTAAAATTTAAATAATTATACCTTAGTGCTGCTTTTGCAATTGGTTGACTGTTAATCTGGAGGACTGAGGGCCAATTAGAGACCCTCACTCGTAGAAGTGTCGAATCACAGGCCACCCAGTCGAGACGACTCACAAGTCAGCAGCCAATGAACAGTTGGCATTTGCCCGAGTGTGTAGAGGATATTGGAGTCTATCCTGGAGGTCATTGAACCCGCGATTTTTTTCGGTCTCTAGCTTATATGGCGGGAGGGGAAAAAAACGAAGACAAAAGTGTAACGCAAGTATTTTGAGTGCTTCAAGAACATGTAATGCGTTTTAGCCATTTTTCCTTTCCTCGAAAATTACGGGTTAGAAACGAAACAAGGAAACAGGCCTCAACCGCCTACAGCGTATTCCTAAAAACAGACACAACTCTGATAACTTGATTAGTTTTAAAAGCGTGTAGTTTTTTCCCCCTTGCATTGTAGAATTTATTTTGTAAATTGAACAAATATTCGTGCAAAATTACAGATATTTGTAGGTTTTTGTACATTTAGATTCTTACCTGGTATTTATTTATATGCTTTCTGTTGTCCCAGTAACTCCAATAGTCAAAGTTATTTGTAAACTGTTCCCTGAATAGCTTTCCTGTATGAACTGCTCATGTCTTTTATGTGATTTAAAAGATTCTTGAATGAAACATCAATTAAAACAAAATGATGCGCCAGTTTTTTGTATAGAAATACTCAGTTATTATCTCGAAAAAACAGATTTCATGTGTGTAAAAATAACCATAGCCGTGTTCGTACATAGTTACAATACATTCGTTGTAGTTTACAAATTATATTTCTTGACACCTGGTTTCCAAAGGAATCTTTTGTAAATGGACAGAAATATTTTTTTCTTCTGTGTGGAGCTCTGCACACAGTATGCGGAGCATCGTTGCATCGTTGCAAGGAAAAGATGGTGGCCATAAACTAAGGCAATTCTTCCTCGTAACACAGCCTTCGACATTCGTCCTTGATGCTAACTGGTCAAGCGAACGTGTCTGTCGCGTGTTTGTAGCTGCAGATACGTGTAGCACAATCTTGTTCGGCGGAAAAAGCGGGTGAGACGCGAGGCGCCTGGAAAGCATACTACCCTCAACGCAGCGAGCCCCCTCTATTTCTTTTTCTTTCTCTCTCTCTACCCCCACCCAACACCTCTTGCATCTCCCACTCCCCTCTTTTATTCTTCTTGGTGATGGATTCGAGGAGTTGGTTTCGGCGTTGGCGGAGGGCAAGAACTCATCTCTTTCCTCGCTTCTTTTTACCCACTCTCCTCCTCCTCTTCTTCTTCTTCTTCTTCTTCTTCTTCTTCTTCTTCCAGTTCCTGCGGTGACGTCACGGGCAGGTTTTCTTACTCTAGGTTGCTAGGCAACCTCCCTCTTTCTCAGCTCCTCGACACTTCTTCCTCTTTACACGCCCAGCTTGGTTGACGAAGTCGCCAAAGCCATCGCCTTTCACACACTATTTCTCTCTCTCTCTCTCTCTAGCTCTCGGATTGGAAACGTGTGATATTTCACCGATCTTTTTTTGGGAATAAATTGAAAAATTAGTATTTTGTTTGGAATATTTTTTTTTTGTAATGCGCTGTGACTCGTGCCGTGTTTTTTTTTGACGTGACAACGTCTAATAAATCGATGAACGCCGGCTGCACGCACGAAAAAAAAGTGTCCCGTTGCGCACATTGTCCCGTTACGCTGTGTCCCGTTACGCTCATTGTTCCGTTATGCTGTCGGCGAGTGCAGTAATAATAAGGTATGTTACAATTGACTAAAAAATTTTGGTGATTCATATAATTGATGATAGATAATTTGAATACATTTATTTATATGAAAACTTGTTCATAATTATATTTAAACTTTATAGCTAAAAGGCCAGTTTTTAAAATTAATTACAAGTCATCTTCACGTGAACTGTTTCGTCGACTGTTTATAAAGTGAATTGCTGAAAAGTTAATGTGGTTTTCATTGCTTATTACAACAACAATTTCGGCAATAAAGGTTAATTATTCTTGCATTTAAAAAATATGATTACTAGTATAATTTCAAGTATTTATTCTTTTATTATTAAAATAAAAATGATTCAATTTTATTCATAAAGTATGCAATCATTTCATCAATACTTTTTTATGACGTCACGTTAAAGTATTGTCCGTAAACCGACTTTACAGACAACCAATTTTTTTGTCATTCATTTCTATTTATGGGGTAGTGGTGATAATTACGAAGACTTGCGCATCTTTTTTTTTTTTTTTTTTTTACGCCCTTGAGTGAATATTATCACCACTAAGTGAATATTTGTTGAGAATATATTTGGCAGAGGTAACGAGTTAAAATTTTAGTTTAAAAGTAATGATGGAATAAACGATAAAACGCAAAATGGCGTGTGTGTGTGTTTTCGAGCCTAGAGCCTTCGTTTCCGAACATTTACCTAATTTTTTCTGTTTCTTTTCAAGAAATACGACCTTATTTTATCGTAAACTCTTATCATTGTTATGTTACATTGTTCATTTCGAATAGCTAATGTAATAGTAGTTAGTAAACTAAATGCGGTTAAGTGTAAGAGAAGGCTTTATCGCCTTGAACTTTGCCAACTACACAAAAAAAAATTCTTAAGTTTACAAAAATATCCCTTTGGAAACCAGTTGCCAAGAAATGGCTTGTAAAACTGCAAGAAATATAGTTACAAATAATTTTTAACTATATGAGGCAACTGGGATAACACAAAGAATAAATGCTCGGGTAAGAATCCGATCCCAGTATTACTGAGAACACTTATTTTGTAGTAGCGATACGGTGGTTTTAACGTACAAATTTACAAATAGCTGTAAGTTTACATGAATATTACTGTTTCAGTTTTAAAGACGTGAAATAAATAAATAAATAAATAAATAAGCACTTTAAATAAACCCATGGATTGCTTGGTCCTGCCTTTTGTTCCCGGGCCGACAAAGTTGGAAGGAAATTTTGTTTTTTACATACGTGATCCTTGCGGCCACAACTGGAACCCTGTTCGTAGCGACTAACAGTGCCATCTTGCGGATGGTGTCCCAACTATGTACTTCTTTGATTTGCAGCCCGGATGCGTTAAGGCACACATGCGGTGTGCAGAGTTCCAGACGAGACCACACGCGATTTTAAAACTGCTCGAGATACCAGAGTGTAGTCCGTTTACGAAAAAAAAAAAAAAATTAAGAACGCACTGAGAGCGGATGGGTGGATCCGTTTCCGTGTTTTCGTTTTTAAACTGTAAGTTTAGGGGAGAGTGAAAATGGCTTGAACGCGTGTTCTCAGAGTGAATGATAGGCATGAAACGTACGGTACAGATTCTTGAAAGCACCTAAGGGACTTGCATTACATCTTTATCTTCATTTCTCCGGAGTGTAATGTTACCGTCACCGCTCATACGCACTGGGAGAAGACTGCGCGCCAGTCCAGAGGAGACACCGCGCTAGAAGCACCAGCGAGCGTCGCGCTTATCATCCTGCCTCGCCTGACACATGTACACGGACCGCTTAAAAAAAATTAACACGTCCAAAAAAAAAATAAACTTGGGGCGCATACTTCCGCAGAACACGAAGAGGAGAAAGAAATGCCAATAAAAGTTCAACCGGGACTGTGGCACCTTCTGCTGTCAGCTGTAGAACACAGACAACATGTGACGCTTGCAAGTGACAGCTGGGAAATGGGTGACCGCTGTCACCGCAGATCTGAGGCAAGTTCCACGACAAAGACTCGACCTTTATTCGGTTGACATCGAGTGCAACCCCTTCGAAAGTTGAACACAATTCGATATTAAGAGTTTTAAGGCGTAGGGGGCTACAATTATTTCGTGTTTTCACTCATGATTTTAAATAAATTCGTAATATAGCTACATTAAAAATGGTTTATAAAAGTTTTTTTTTCTAGTAAAAATTATTTTATTTAATGTTTTTTTTATGAATGTAAAGGCAAATTTTTAAAATCATTTCTAGCATTTACTGAAAGCATGATATCATGTGTATATTTTATTAACCGTTCGTATGTAGCCTTCTTCTTATAACTATTTATTTACTGTATATTTTACATTAAATCAATAACAATTAAGTTTTTCCCAAAACCAGTTAAATCTGAGTTTTTCATAGTTTTTCGTACACTTGATGTGTATGTTCCACAGAAAGACATTCAAATATTTACTATGTTATTTTGTTTTACTTTGCATTTCCGCTCAATATTAGGTAACTATTATCTACTTTGCTTATTTACGTTGTATTTAGGATGTCGTATAGCACTGATATTAGCGGTATGAAGACAGAATCAAAGGAGGGATTTCCGGCTGGCTTCACTATAGTAAATCTCGTTTTCGATAAAACAAGAAGTTACCTATTTGGCGATGCGGAATACATTGGCGTCCCGCTAATCCGAACTAATTGGGGCCTAGACCTCGTCGGATTACCATATTTTCGGATTAACCGAATATTTGTAGCAATGCAACCGCGTGTAGTGAAATACATCTCTGTAAGCGTTTAGTTATCACGTAACACAGCTTATAGCAACTTTACAAGCACGAAATCACAATAAACATGTTGATATTTTGGTCAAGACAAAAATATATATATTTTTTTAAAAAGTAGTCATTCGTTTGGATTAGCCGGACGCCACAAGTAAAAAAAAAAAATCTTAATTATTTTGCATCTTAATAATTTCTTGACTGATCACATGGTTCAGGTTGGTTTTGAATTTGTTAGATTTTGATTCCCTTCCCATACCCAAAATACCTTCACTCAAAATTTCAAAGAATTAAGTTAAGTTTAAAATTTATGTACACTTATTTTTTTATGTTTATTGTATATTGGTTCTTTAGGCCTGCTACTTTTTGTCTTCGCGTTATCAGGTTAATGCAGTAGGCCTACTTTCGACTTTGTAAATAATTATTTAAACTGGTTATTGGTTTTATGATAAATGGGTACATCTTGGTCACATAATAACCCTTTTTTGTCACATTTATAAAGATTACCAACATGTATTTTGTTTCACTCCGAAGAAACTTTTAAATGTTTACGGAACGGACTCTGAGTAGCGAGAACTTAACGAAAGGGCATAATTGCAAACATAGGCCTATGTGAGTAATCACTACATCTGTCCGTTTTCTTAAGGGGCCCGCCACGTCAGGGGTGTATGTGCGTTAGTGATGCTCGCTGGTGCTTCTAGCGCGGTGTCTCCTCTGGACTGGCGCGCAGTCTTCTCGTCGTGCGTATGAGCGGCGACCGTAACATTATATATGGCCGAGAAATGAAGATGAGGGTGTAATGCAAGTCCCTTAAGTGCTTTCAAGAATCTGTACTAGTTGTTTTACGCCAAAACATTACTCAGAAAACATGCGTTTTAGCCATTTTAACTCTTCTAAAAATACATTTTAAAAACCTAATACGAAATCAAAAGTACTTTTCAGCCCTCAGCGAACTCTTAAATGCTTTTCGTAAGCGGACCCCCACTCGGATATCATGAGTTGTTTGGAAATCGCGTTGTTTTTCCTGAAGCTCTGCGCACCGTATGTGTGTGCCCGGGTGGGCGGGGGCCTTAAGGCAGATTAGGCCTCGGGCTATTGTAATACCTTTGAATATATATACTGTATAGAAGTCGCCAGCCCAGGTTAAAATTTCTAATACGGTTTTGAGGTAGTTGGTTAATTCACCGCAAGCAATCGCCACCATCTCTAGGGCATCGACTTGTGGTGGTCCCTAGCGGACGAGTGTCGAACTCTTCAAACACCCCTTCCCCCTCCTGCTGAACGATCTTGAGCTGCAGTGAATGATGGGTGGGGGGAGCGGGGAATGACAGCGGGCGACAGTGCTGCGCTCTAACGTTTAAGTAACAACTAAGACGATACAGGGGGCCAGTGGACAGTTCCCCGACCTCGTCATAACCCCGACCGTTTCCCCTGCACTGCTTTGACCTCCCTCCACGAGACATCCTGCCAGCCCTCGGTCCGCCCCGCAGAAGGGGTGGGACCCCCCGCACCGCCCTCCACGAGACATCCTGTCAGTCCTTTGTCTGCCCAGCTTATGGGGTGGGACCCCCCGCGCGGCGGCATAGACTCGTAAAATGGCGGGTAACGAAATGTTTAAGCCAATAGAAAAACTTAAGGAAATTTTTATGTGGCCCTTTTTCTTAACTGTGAATAATGGAAATACTTTCTTAATGAAAGTATCCGGGGACCACAAGGCAGATGGAGGTAGCAGGAACGTTTGCTTGCTATGATCGTTCCCGCAAGACCATTTTTTTTTTCCAGAAGAGGAGCCGAACCAACAGAAGTATCCGGCGCTTAGAAATTGCATGGACGTATACTGCTTGATCGTGCCTACGAGACTTCATTGGTGAAACAATTTACGTTTGATTTATTTTTAAATTAAAATATCAATCCACCACACTAGCAGTTTATATATATATATATATATATATATATATATATATATATATATATATATATAACGGTTGTGTATGAAAAAAGGCTAAGGGCCAATTGAACCACAGTCGTTAAACAATGTTTTATTTACGACTGTTAAATGTTACCTCTCCGTTTTAAACAACGGTTAAGCTTTTTCATTTCACCACACTTTTCTTGTGTTTAACTTTCCTCAGGTAGATAAAATGGTTTATCGTTATTAAGGTTCGTTAAAAACTCAATTACAAGGTAGTGGCCATTCTTTTTTGTTTGTATTGAGTTCATAAAAAGCTTTAATTTGCAAATAAAATGTTATAGTTCAGAACAAAACTAGATTATTTTAATTTTGTAAACTTACGTTTTATTATGTGCAATTATTTATGTTCATAATAACTTAAGTTTGACAATATCATTGGAGCTTAAATTAGTGACGACTCAGCTGACTATTGTTTGTTACAATAATATACACTGGAAATGTTCGGCATGGACAGTAAATATAAGCATGACTTATTTCATCTAAAAATTACATGAACAAGACTTCAAAATGTTATAACAACTGGAAGTAAATAAATTTGTAACATTCGAGGTGTCAAGCGTGACCCAAATTTTCCTTACAATATCTGGATGACCAAGCTTCGCTCAGAAGAATCTTATTAAATGAATAGCTAATAACTCGCGTCTTCGCTCATGCAATTTTAAGAGTGTTGCTAAAATCTTACAATTTAAAAAAGTGTTTATATGATTATTCCTAATATTTGAACTAAATAAATAGACACAATAAATCGTCAGGTGCATAAAAATATATTTTGTAAAATAACCGTTTTCTTAGTAGTTATGGGTATGCTATTTTTAATTTTTAGTAAAGATTAGGTATCGGATTTGAAAACTTATTTTTAAGACTGATCGAGGATATAGTTTACCTTGATGAAATTACACGTCCTGTCATTTCATGAGGTAGTCAATTAAATATTATATATATTAAACTTACATCTATACTATTTCAATTAAGTTTATGAATCTTTTACAATGTCACATTAATTTTCTATGGTTGGACCTAAGCTAAAGAATAATCAAAGGATCTGACATTTAGACAAATACATCCCGTTTTTAAGAATATTTGATGCAATCGCATCTTTCTTTTAAATTTAGAGTACATGTATAGAGTTTAGTATCGAACTTATTAGTTGAATCTTAGTTTTTTTTGTTATTAACTAAGCAGTATATCCAAATTTTTACCAATCTTTTCTTTTCCCACTAGGATACTGATGTAAATATTAAGAATTAAGTAAATTTAGCAATATTGGTTAACCAGAAAAAAACCAACCCCAGGTTATTTATTAGATTAAATAAATTTAATACTTTTTTAAAATAATATTAACCTCTGTTAAGACTGACAAGTGATAATTCGGAGAATGTTGAATAACTTAGGTAGCTTAAGGTATGGTCATTTATCATTTCCTTAAGCACAAATTTGTGGGATTTGTTCATAATATATTTTTTTAATATTAAAACAGTAGGTAATTGAAATATTTAACCTCTTAAAAAGTTAACTTCTGTAATTTGTAGAAAAGAGTCGATAGTTTTTGCATGCTTGTAAATCCTACTACATAACTTACATTCCGCTTCATTAGCTTTAGGGATTCGACTTTTATAATAAAAACAAATTCAAATGGTTTTTCACCCCTTTTGTGGTAGAATGTGGGAAAATGATAAACGTTAAAACCGATATTAAATCATAATAACTCATTTGAATGTTATTCTTGCTCAGTTTTTAATAACATCTTAATTTGCTTGAATATATGATTTAGTAGACTACTATTAAAACTAACGTGCCCCGTTTCACGAACTGCCTTTGAGGTCGAATATCTAAACATGTTTAAAGTATTTCAGATAATAATTTAATAAAGTAATTCATGTGAAGTTGCTTACAGCCAGCTGTATTTGCTATGGAGATATGAATTTTTCTATATTATAAACATAACTTACTCCCTATTCGCACCATTAAAAATGAAGGCAAAAAAACTAAAGAAAAAATCATATGCTTAGTGCTTACCTTTATGTCCTTGTTGTTAATTCTTAATTTCTAATTCTTATATTTATTAATTTCGGAAGTATTAATTTTTGTCTTTACATGAAACGTCGACCTTTCCACGTAAGGACGGAATCATACAAATAAGTAAAATAATAATTTTTAATTTATTATCTTACCATTTTATTAACATCTTAAATGGTTACCGAAATGTTATGTTTAAAAACATACTACCTCTTTTTCCACGTAATTACAAGATGTATTTTAATAAACGACAAAAAGTAATACGTAACTTCAGATGCAATTTTTTTAGTATCTTACGTCTATTTCTTATTCAATTGGAAGCTTTTGGTTTTTATTTAAAAACAACCCTATCCTTTTATCAAACTTAGGGTTTTAATTGCGCAAAATGGTAATGTTGAGTTTGGTGGTTTTTGTATGATTATTATTCGTTCCCAATTTTTTTATTGTGCTTGATTAAGTTTTATGTTAAAATCATTTTTATCCAGCAGATAGACATTCCACTTCTAATGCCAGCACAGATTGGTCAGCCAGTATGATTTCATGGCAGCCATCTTGAATCTACCAACTTGTTTTCGTCTGCAAGAGGTTGCAGCCACCATATAAATTAAAATTTTACCCATATAATTGCTTGAATAAACTTTCATCACAAGTAAAACCATTTCAGCGATAGTATGAGTTCAGCTATGTTTGGGTGTGTGCGCTATCGGAATATCTTATAAATGACTCAAAATTCCTAACAATTTCCATATTTCGAGGGAAAAATTTCCGTTTCAAGAGAAAATTTCCTGTTTATTAATAAAAAATAAATAAAAGTTCTAAAATCTAAAAACCAAAAAAGGTTTTTCTATTTGAAAGAACCTTATGTCCTAAACATGGCTTAAAACTCATGAAAGCAAGCCACTCTGAGCTGCCTCGGCATGGACTGTAAGATTGAAATTCTTTAATTTTGACCAAAAACTTCGGGGAAAAGACCAAAAATCATCAAAAAATTCGCTTGTTATTTTACGGATTAATTTGAGTGATTCCTGCACGTATTCGATTCTTGCCTTATTCGCAAATGGTAATATCAGGGGAAAAAATATCTAAAAAAACACAAAAAAAAAAATCCTAAGGTATATATTCATCATACACCAACCACCAGTAAGGCGCAGATAATTTTATGTTAAAATATATTTCTCTATTTAAACTTAATATTGAATTACAATGTTCAAGGGAAAATGCAACAAAATTACAAATAAGAAAATTTATTACATTATTTCTACAAGTACAAACAAGGATTTCTAGCATTTCTCGAACTCTTCAGTCTTCTTGGAAGATGGATCGAGTTCTTTGCATGCACTGACATGTATTTTCAAGGCAGTTTTACATGACAGTCGATTAAGAAGCAACGTACAATCCGTGGCCAGCAACATACATTTGGTTGTTTAGGAACGTCAGATAGGTTTACCAGACACGTGCATTTAGTCGGGGTATGAGGATGGAGGAGCTTTGCATTCTCAGTAATGTTGGAACAACCAGGTATCTTTCCCATTCCCAACAAAGCTGTTCAAAATATGTAAGGAATGGGAATGGTGTGAAAGGCATCGTCTTGTCCCGGCAGGGTACTTAGCAACGATAACGGATTGAAGGCGGACCTGCATCTGGCTGAGGTTTTTGTCTTCTGCGACAAGCTGCTTCCGGCTCAACTTCTTACACACAAGTCATTGTGGCAGCAAATAATCCTGTCTGACTGGAAGCTACAACAATGCTGTCTGGAGTATAGAAGGTTTCAGAGATTACACTCACAGGCTAAATATAATTTCTTCTCTTTTCCTGAAATCGGGCACCAATGATCCTCACACTACCAACCACACAGCGTAAAAACAAAGAAATAAAGTTTTGTCTGGAACGATATCAGGATCTACAGTATTTAGAATTATTCGGATCCAGTTTTTATGGCTCGTTCGTAAATTTCATACTTTTTAATAAAATATCATCTACTTTGTATTTCCGTATCTTGATAAACATGAATTAAATATGAAGTATTTTTTAAAGATTATTTTAGAGATAAGAGGTGGCGTTCGTTGGTGGTATAAAACTATATTAGCTCGTAAAATCGCGATATCAATTTACATAGATGGCCATATTACATTGCCTTCTTTCACTGGCGTATTAAATAATACTTTCTAGTATGAACGATTGAATAAAGTCACGTAGAACTGTTAGAACTATAAATATGATCAATTTATTCTTACTTTTCTCCTAATAAGACATGGAACTGGCTGAAAATATAATTACCTACTTTTAATAATGACCAATTTTAACTTAATATCTGCAAAGATCACTATAAGTACAAAAAAAAATTGCATAAAATAAATGAATTTCTTGTAAATTTGAAAAGTGTTCATATAACAGCAGACGAACAATATAACAATAATTCAACATGAATTTGGGCTTGGATTGATGTTTTTATAGTTTGTATGTAGCCAATATTTTGATAGCGCATGTACATATCGATGCAAAACGCCCACAAAAAATAGTACTGTATGCCAAAAGTTGAAGTGAACGGTTCCTTCTCATAATTGTAATTTTATAGTAAAGTATAACCTTATAGCCTAGTCGCTTTTATAACGTCGCCCAAAATATTCCAAGACGATTGAAGGCGATTACAAAGCACATTAAATGACTAATAACTATAATATTTTGTAAGAGAAAAACGGGACTTTATATGTTTTAAGTTGTTATATGGTATGGTATTCGCTTTTCGTGGTAAAATCGCAATATAAAGTGGTTTTACTTAAACCTATATTTATTATTATTTTAATTGTATACGGAAATGAACACTAATTATAAATACGGTTATAGGGTAGCTCACGCAGCTCTCTACCAAAATATTTAAAAACACAACAATTTAAGTGTGGCTGAGCACCAGAGAAACATCGAAAGAATATTTATTTTAATAGAAAAATTTTTTAATATAACATACAGCTTCTATTCCAACATGTTGCGTTTAATATAATGGAGAGAAAAAGTTATTTCGAAAAGCTAATTCACCAACTTTTGTGTGTGTGTTGTATGACCTAAATATACAATTAATCGTAAAATTCTAAATAAAAACTGTTAACTAATTTGTTACTTAAATTTACAATTTTAGGTGAAAATAATAAATAAACTAGTATGTATTTTGGATAGTGAAAATGTAGAGAAGGCATTTTTACAAAAATTATCTAATTTTTTTAAATATCCTACGGTTATCACGAATATGGTTTTTTTTATAACGACAGTAATCTACAGTAATTTAGAGGTATTTTCTATAAGTGTAAACATTGTATTCATGCCGTATTAATTCAATGTATGACATGCTTTGTACGTTCCCATGGTACACAATCTTAATACAAAACAGTTCTTTTGGATCTCATTAATAATTTTGCACTGAATCTAAGCCAACCTACACATTTCATTTGAACATGCTAGTGTACATACACCGGCCGGTGTTGCCAGTGAAGCTGCACTGCATTTTGCTACGCTGGCTAAGAGTCTAATGTTTGAAAGAAACATAGCTGAAATTAACGTATTTGTACAAAATAAAATCTGTTGCGATCGTGCGTTTTTTAAACTAAGTTTCAGTTTAATGTTCAGCAATCACCATAAAGTATTATCCTAAGAAAGAACAGCAGCGGAAGACTTGCACAACACTGAAAATAAAGTGTCGGTGAGACGTTGCGGAGTGAAACTGTGGTTTTAGGTACCAAGTAATAATTCTACTAGAAACCAAATTACTATAACTATATAATAAGTAAAAAAAAACAAATTTCCATCATTAATATTTTTTCATTTGGAAAGAGTTCAGAACAAAAACTATAGCTGAATACATAGAGGAAGCCGGGGCACATTGCAACAAAAATTAGTTATAATTTTTTTTCTGGTTTTATATTATGAATATTTAAAAAATCTAACATCCTATGAATACTATGATTTTTTATTCATAGTATTCAATATAATATAATGATTGCAAAAAAAATATTTATCATTGACATAATCTATTTAAAAAGCACTTGCACATGTTGCAATTTGCCCCACATGCGGGGCATATTGCACCATTGGAAGTGCTATCGGAATTTCCAGATTCTAAATCGTCTGTGTCATTATCTGCACAGTCAATACACACATAAAAAGGATTGTTTTTAGCACAGGACCAATGTGACCACATTTTTCACCTTAAAAATTGTACTCATTCTTCATTATTCTTAAATATTTCTCCACAGTTCAGACAGTGAGTGTGTTGTGATGATTCTCCGAAGAATCAATCCTGAATTCAAGTTTCCTTTTGATTCTTGTTTTCTTCTTAGATATTTTAATGGGCAGATTTTACTTTTTTGTTTGTTTTTCTTCTTACTCTCTCTTGCGGCTTTTTCCATTTCCAGCAATGTTTTCTCTGGTGTATCTGTGAGAATTGCACATTTCCTTTTTTTCCTATTTCGACTTCATTCTTGCCGTGGCCCTGCTTTAGGATACGGGCGAACAGCTTGAGGTGAAAATGTTTGCGTTAAATCTCCATAGTCTGATATTTGGACACTGCTGGGCCCAGGGACGATATCTAGTTGGTGATCACTGCCCGAAAACACTTCATTCACTTCCTTTATTTGACTTATATTTTTTTGTATGCCTTCCTCAGGCAGAGTACGATCTGTTACAAAAGAAGCTGCAAAATCACTGTCTTGAAACTTATCAACATTCAGTGGGAAAATGCCTGCAGCTGAAAATCCTGAATTATATTACAAGTTGTGAATAATGTCATGAATGATTCTTTAATCATACTTGGCAAGTCATAGATATTAAGAAATTTTCCTGGATTTATTTTTATCCAGGAATCGACTCCCCTGCTACAGAGTTTCTTGAATGGTCTGTAAACACGAATGTCAAGGGGCTGGAGCCGGTGTGAACAGTGTGGTGGAAATGACAAGAGTACTACACCATTGTCTTAACACAAATCCAAAACTGTAACACTAAGGAGAGAGGATTGGTTGTCTAGTAACAACAATAGAAGTGTATCGTCTCTGTTCGGTTTGGTTTAGGCAATAAAATGTTTCATAAATTGCACAAAACTGTCCTCTGTCATCCATCCAGATCCTGTAGCAGCACCAATGCAACCAGCTGGTCCGTCTAGTATGAAGTGGTCTTTGAATTTATTTCTTGGCAAGATAATCATAGGAGGAATAAAGGTTCCCTGTGCAATCACCGCTGCAGCGACAGTTACTAGTTCACCACGTTCTGCTGATGTGACTGTTCCCACTTGTTTGACTCCTTTTCCTGCGACAATTTTATTTGGTTTCAGCACAGTAGTTACTCCAGTTTCATAACAGTTCCAAATTTTTGAAGGAAGTAGCCCTGGTGGGTGACGTGAGTAAACATCAGAGAGTTTCTTGTAAAATTAATTCATATTATGCTTGTTAAAACTTGTCATCCTGGCTTAGCTAGTTTCTTCCGGTTGTCTTATTGATAGCTCTGGATGTCTTTTCAAAAATCCACACAACTAGTTCACTCCTGCTGTTTCTTTTTCTGCCCAAGAGGGGGGCATTTTTAGTCCATATTTTTTAGCACAAAGGTACGCAAGTTGTCTCACTTCCTTAGGGGTCAATCCAAACATGATGTCACTGCATCCGACTCGGAAGTGTTGTTCGTTAATACCGCCAAAAAACTGTGTTTTAAGAGATAACAAATGCGGGAAATGTACTAAAGTAGTAAGAAATGGTATTCTATGTGAAAACTGTGACAAATGGTATCACTTCAATAAGTGTAGCAATATAGAGGAAAGAAATATTCCAGAAAATGAGTGGCTCTGTGCCACGTGTGCCACTTGTGTAATACAAATTAATGGATGACGAAGAAAACTACATGGCATCACTATCGCGGGAGTACAACACAACGCATCAAATTTGTGCAACTGTCTCAGACGATAGTGCTAAGAAAACGGAGGTGGTCCTTGTCCTCCAACTTCTGGAAGAGGTGAGTTCACTACGAGAAGTCATAAATGTACTGCAAATTGAGCTTAAATCTGTCTGACAAAGGTAAATAATCTGCAGTGAGTCTTCCTTCTCCGTGCTTGTGGTCGCAAGTGGTGCGTAAGGGAAAATCAGCAAGCCAACTTTACCGTGTGATTTTTCCATTCGTGTATCAAATAAGTTTGATGCTCTGAACAAAAGGGCAGAAGAGGCTACCAAACAAGACCACACAATCAAACAAGATTCAGTGAAACACAAAAAATCAGGTAACATAGTTATCCTTGCTGCCAGTCATGTCAGAGGCATAGCTGGTGTGTTGAGTAATGTAATGCCTGAAAAATGTGTATGTAGTATGATTAAACCAGGTGCAAGTATACAAACTGTCCTGGAAAAAAGTGAAAACGTGATTAAAAAACTTGGTCATAACGATTCAGCTGTAATCATTGGTGGATCCAATGATGTTTCAAAAATGAAGGTGATAAAGATATTAATGTGCTGAAACAATAACAGAAACTTTTTAGTGAAACAAATGTGATTGTTACAGAACTACACCCCCCCCCCCCCCCCCCCCGTCGCGATCAACCAACTCTGTCGTGTGTTAATGTAGCAGTAAAGGACATAAATAGGAGTATCAACAATGTTTGTAATTTGTTTAAAATGTTCAAGTTATATAAACTAGTACGTTAGCTAGGAAATTATTTACCAGGCATGGATTGCACTTGAGCCGCGAAGGTAAACAGAAACTGACTACTCTAATCCATAGCTCTACCAAAACAATGTCTGGTGGGGAGTGCATATCCGAGATTATTCCTTTAGGCTTTACTGTACAGGGGAACTAGAGAATGGAACCGAACTAATAAATAATAAATACAGTAAAGCTCGGTTCTCAAACTCAAACACAAGTACTTGTAAAGTTGATTTTGGTGAGAATGTATTCACACTACCTATAAGTACTGACAATAGTAATAATGTTTTTCCGAATAACAGAAGTATTATCTTTGAAAGATTTGTGCAATGGGAGTGCATGACTTGATGTAGGCTTGATGTAGCCTACATCACGTCAAAAGAAGTATTAATGTAAAGTCCCGGAATTTAATATCTAGGAATAGCAATACATATGGTACACAAACTGAAGATAATATTCTCAATAAACAAGAAAACACCATGCTTCTAACAAACCTATGCTTCTCATCTTGCACCAGAATATTCAGTCACTGAGAAACAAACTCACTGATCTCGATTTGTTATTTAACACTACACTATTAAAAAGTGAAGCAACTACTCCAAATATTACATGCTTTATTAAACATTGGTTAAATAATGAAGAAATTACGTTTTACCCAATACGAAATTGCACCATGATTTCCAATTATCGTCGAACTGAACTTATAAATGGAGGTAGTTGTATCTATATTCAAATCAAACTTGCATTTGACAGATGTATTATATTAGCCTATGTATTTATAGGCCACCTGACGGAGACATTGATTCATTTTTTAAACAACTGGATAAAATAATAAACAAAGCAAGGAAAACACATTAATACTCTGTGGTAACCTAAACATTGACTTCTTAAAAGAGACTAATGCAAAAAGAAAAACTAGTGCACATCCTTAATTCATATAACTTACATAAAATAATTAATAAGCACACCAGAATCACTAAACAATCCAGTTCTGCAATAGACTATTTCATTACCAACCTTGACCCAAAATACCTTACAAATAATGTAGTTGACTCTAACAGCTAAAAATAAGATTTGCAACGAACTGAAGAGCCCAATGTGAAAAATTTCGGTATAAATATTTTTGCGTATTCTTGAAGCTCTAAGATAGTGTATTGATTGAGAGTCTATCTAAACAGGTTGGTTCACTAGAGTGGACCGAGTTTCACAGGGGGTTTACACTGCAACGGTTCTAAGCTCTCACGGCCAGCGCGACATTGCGAGACTCATTATTATTCTTGGTATTATTCAGGGACTAGCTAATAACCCGCGTCTTCGAAGGCACATTTTCTGAGTATTAATTAAATCATACTATTAAAAAGCTTACATCCAGCATTATTTTTATAGAGATATAACGTTTTATGAATTAACATAACTGAACCCTTTTCCCCACGCTTAAAAGACGAAATAAGAAAAAAAATTAAATAATAAAATTGGTAATTCAAATTGCTGGTTTTCATTCTTAATTTTTTTTTCTCTGAGATCCAGAAGATTCTCCCCACATTAGTTCGTAACAATACTGTAGTAGTGATTTTATTTTCTTTTTGCCGTAGCAGTAGGACGTTTGAAGAACAAAAAAAAACAACTAAGTTTGCAGTACATTTCGCTAATAAAAGTCCCGTCGTTTCGAATGAAATTTTATATTCAATAATACTTTCCGTGAAAATGTTGCCGAAGGCTCGTTGTGAACGTATATGGGGTTTTAAATATTTTATTGTATGTGAGTAAATTATAAGCAATGACTTGGGTAAACAATTAATTTATATGGTGGCAACAACAGTCGACGGACAAATAAAAGAAAAACTACATAAACATTTTCCGAAAGAAGTAGAGTGGTAACGGCTACAATAGCTAGTCTTTATTCAATATCTACCTAAAACTGCATTCAATTAATTGGATTATCCTTTCAGACCTCTTTCACGCCCATCACATTTCATTGGTTTTTTTACCGTTTCTATTTTTAATCCCTTTTTATGTCCATATTCTCTTTATAGATGTCTTAAAATGAGAATATTGTGACTTACCGATTACAGTTTTAATAAAATTAATATTCCATTTACTAAAAAACAAATTTCGTTGAACTTCTATTTTTATATAGGCCAACTAAATTTTTAATCTGGGTGGGTAACGTTTCGTCAAAATGAAGTCATACGAGACGGAAAAACTCATCAATAACAATCAGGTGTGTTAAAAGATATGTCATGACCTGCAAGTGAAAACTACCATTTGTTTTGCCTATAGTGACTTATAAAACTATCCAGATTTTTAAAACTGCGTCAATTTGCTTCTTTGGCTGTGATTTATATATCTATATATACATATATATACACACATATATAAGCCTAGTTGTTTGAACAAGGTTGACACATAACACATGAAAAAAATCCCTTTCAGCGCAGCCTACAGGAGCAGGTAGATTTCGACCTTTATATTTCTTTATGTTGGAACAAAAGTGACTTATATTCATTTTAACAACATTACCAGAAAAATCATGAATATCCGCTTGGAGACATTTTAAATATTAACAATGGTTTCTTAATTAATTTTTTTTAGAGGTATCTTGTATCTAATATTTACTATATTTAAATGAATAAGAACAGATTGAATAGTGATCATAGTACAGAAATTATTAATTTGTTTTTAATCGCAAAACATTTTTATCCCCTTGCGCCGAGTTCATCTTATAAAAAAAATATTTTCGACCAAAGTTTTTAGATAAAATATAAGCATTTATACACAATTATAACGGAATTTATAGTGTGCCTACTGAGGAAGATATGGAATTTTGGTTTTTCAACCCCCCAATTTTTTCAACCCCTTGCAATAATGGTTGGTCGTATAAAAAATTATTTCAGACAAAAATTGTAGATAAAATTAATACTCTTTCAATTAAAAAGATTAGGGCTCAATAACGTACATAGTACGGAAATTATTATTATCTTTAAATATTCAAACCCGTTTTTTTCCACACCTTTCACCAATGGTTCGTCTCATCAAAAATTGTTTTTTACAAAAGTTTTAGATAAAAATTAAAGGATTTATACACAATTTGAATGGAATTGATATTATTCCTACTGTGGGAGTTATGATTTCTATTGAAAACCCAGATTTTTTCACCTCTTGTAGTTATGATTGATTGTACAAAAAGTTATCTAAGATAAAATGTTTTGGTATTACTCATAACATTTATTAAACGTTCAAACGGATGTGATACTAATAATATTTTGGGAGTTATTTTGATTTTTCTGTTTTCCTTAAAACCTTAGCCATCTCTACCCATTTGGTCGGATATCGCCCATTAACGAACTCGACCGAGATTTCCTATTACTAGATTTCATTTATCAGTTTGAAAGTGATTTGTGCAAAATTACGACAGTTATCGTGACTATAAAAGTTTGAATTGTATATATAGATATATATATATAAATATAAAGGCTATATAAACTTTTGAGATAACTATTGTTTTGTGGTCTATGGACCCTAAAACGAAAAGCATTACAAAAATTTTCCGGAAGTCGCACCATACTAACGGCTACAATAGGTAGTATTTCTTTGAGATCTACCTAACAAGGCAACAAAAAAAAACACGTAGGCCTACCACAAAAAGACGCCAATCATTAGGTCTACTTAAAATAAACATATATTTCATTAAACGTTAAAATAATGCAAACAGTTTTTTTTTTTCTTTTTGTAACAATGACTTAATATTTTAATGGTTCAGTTTTTATTAGTTGGAAAGAAACGATGTCACAAACATAATTTTCATTGTCAATACAGCAGCTTATTAATTGTCTAGTTCCGAGTGTTGTGTAATACTTCTAAATTTGTGGTTTCAAATCTTTAGGGGAATTTGTTAAAAATTTCTTAATAGTAGAGCAAACAGAGAAAACTTTAAAAAGGAATCATGCATTTAAATCTTAGCGCTTTACTTTAAATAATTTTTATTGTCGTGAAATCATACACAAAATAAACGTGAAAACTGATAACTTTGACGAAATATTTCATAAACACTAATACAAAGTTTAATTATTTTAGCGAATACATTTCCAAAACGTGTTGAGCTCTTTTCCTAAATAGAATGATCAACCACGGAGTAGATTTCCAATTTTTATGAAACTAATTCATGCAGTAAACAAAATAGTTGCCTTCATTAGAATTTTTGGTCATATTAGAAATGTTTATTTGGATTTAGAAGATATTTATATGATACAAATAGAGCTTTTTGTCAAGTAAAAAAATTATTTGTATTTAATTCTTACAAAATATAACCAAAACATTTTCACGCAAAAAAAAATGCCGGAAATAAATAACCTGAACACTTTTAAGTACGTATGTTACTGTATTATCTCGTAACTTATTTACCCGTAAGTTTTCACCAATAGTTGCGGCACTTAAAAAAAAAATATTTTCATGAAAAATCAAGCATGTAAGCACATATATAATTGACTGGTGAGAGAACACTAGTATTTGATACAAAAAAAATGCGAATTACGCAGATATTATTTTTCATACAGCATCATATTTTAAGTGGAATGCAGTAAATATTTCAAATAAAAGACCAATGATCAAAGACCATATAAATGCATTTGTAATGCCGCAGGAAGTTTCCCTCACCTCCCACACAGTTATGAGCGCCTAATACCCAGTTCGCCCGAGCACTCCGCATTCGAGTCCCAACCACCGTGCGGGTCCCACCCATCCCTCGGGTGCCCCCCACCCCTCGGGTCCGCCACCTCCCCTCAGCCAATGGGAGAGTATTTGACCACTGCCAATGGGAACAGTGATGTTTCTGCGGGGCGGACCAAGGGCTGCCAGAAGGTATCGTGGAGGGAAACATTTTGGTACCGCTTGCAGTAAAGCTTACGTGCTAATTTTTTTTTGTTTGGTTTGGCGTGGCATAAGTTTTGGCTACTTGTTGAAGAAGTCCACACTTGTGAACTGGTGTTTTTATCATGATAGTTGTTGTCGCCTGCGTGAATAATTAGTTATTTCATCTTGGCGCTCACAGACTAGAGACTTTTTGTAAATACGTGGTTGCAAAAAGGTACAGAAGGTCTGGGAGATATGATTCATGCCTTGATATGCCGAAGAATTGGGATAAGTAGTTCCAAATTAGAATTATAACATAAAGATGGTGGGGTAAGTGTAGTTAAGTGAAATCGCTCAAGAGTGAGTGATGGGAACTGATACTCGCCACGTTTTTCATAACAGTTTTCACAGCGTATCATTTAATATTGAAAATTTGCTTTCGTGAGGTCTGAGATCACATGTTAAGAGATTAAAAAAAACATAAGTGTTTATTAACGGTATTATTTCAATATGTAATCGTTACTAAAGAAAATTAACTCAAATAACTACCGCCAAATGACCTAACAAAATCTACTTTTAGCAGTCTGTCGCTATTAACTGTAATGCATGCCCATAAATTTATATACTATGATTCAATGAAGCCAAATATTTAAAAAAAAAATCAAAGATATCAAATAGCTATGGCCTAACAAAATGGCTTCTTTTAGTTTGTACATCTCCGCCTCTGGAGGTATTACACCCCGCCATCTTGAATGTTCAAAAAAATGTCAACAGCTTTGCAGTGCAGTTTGAATTGTTTGATGTTGTGGTTCGACAGATCACAAGAGATGGCCCTGTATTTGTGGGCAAGTGAGTTGACCGTTAATGTCGACTGAAGCAGTGTGCATGGGAAATCACGGGAGTAAATCCCAGAGTGGAAGAGAGAACTAGACTCTTGGTTAGAAAAAGATGATATATTGGTGGAGTGTTAGAAAATTTTTATCAAGCGTTATTTTTTGACGTGTCAACGTCTAATTAATCGATGAACGCCGGCTGCACGCACGAAAAAGTGTACCGTTACGCACATTGTCCCATTACGCTTTGTCCCGTTACGCTCATTGTATGCTTGCGCCGCATCTATCTATCTTCCACTCGATTGGAACAACCATCGATTTGACTTTTTCGAGGCACATTAAACTTGAAACACTCCCATTCGTTTCTTACTTTTCCTATCATCGTCCTATACTTAACAGAATAACACAGATTGGAAGAAGTTAAATAGCAAGCATGTGTAAAAGTTATAGTTAAAATAATCTCTTCGTTAAAGTAATAAACTTATTTGAATTAATGCTTGCAAATAAAAGTAAATTTATCAATTAAATTGTAGATTTCATTTCACTCCTTTGTATCCGTACTAAATAGTGATAATTCAATAAAAATGATTCAATTTTATTCATAAAAGTATGCAATCATTTCATCAATGTTTTGTTATGACGTTGTCACGTTAAACTATCGTCCGTAAACCGACTTTACAGACAACCAATTTTTTTCTTCTTTCCCTTAATGAAAATATAGGTATGTTGTTACGTTCTTTGAAATGATTCCGTGCAATGAGGAATTTTGATTTAATACAGTTTCTTGGGCATGCGCCATTGCAGTTTCGAACTGTTTTGTCACGGGAAAAAAAAAATTCAAGAATGCCAAATTAAGTAACCTTGGGACAATGCAGAGAACAGATTGAGCCATCGATGAAACTGTACTGGTATTGTGCACAACACAACTACTACGACAGCACAAATCAACACATTCAAATTTCAAATATCAGTCAGCACAAGAAAGCCGTGGAAGGAATTAAGCCATGAAATAATAAAGAGTACAAAATAACTCAGTGTGCTAGAAACGAGACAATTACAACAAGAACTGTAAATGCAGGCAGACAACAAACCTCAACAACGCATCAAACATACCTACGCAACGATGAAAATAACAGGTATTATGGACAACACAACGACGAAAACAACAGGTTTCCTATGAAAAAAAAAATTGCGACGTTTCTGGAACTGTCATCTTTTCCTCGTCATCAGACACAAACAGACTGATGATGCATGTATGTTAGCTAAAAAAATTCAATTCACAGGAATTACTTGAGTACATGGCAATATTTTATGTTCCTCTATTTACAGTTAGCAGTAATAATTAGTGTCGTAACAATGTGCAGCTCTGTATCATTAGTAAACGTAACGTATTTGAAAATCGAGTTATTTTGACAAAATAAGGGCAGTTTATCGAGCGATTTTCCAGAGATGCCAAGTCGATTTACACCTACATGGAAAACAATTGGGTCTCAGATCCCCCCCTCCTTTTCTCTCTCTATCTACAACTCTTCCCCCTCCTTCCTGGTTCAGAATCATAATGACTTGCGCCCTCTGCATGAAATAAAGTATTTTTTTCCCCCTCTCCCGATGGTTATCTTAAATGGTTGGAGCTTGTTCGTAAGCACTGCGTGATAACTGATAACCGCTTGGGAAAGAAAACAACCTTGGAAGTACATTAAGAGGCGCCCCCTCCCCCCCCCCCCCTTCTCCGTCCATCCAAACATGCGGTGTGCGTAGCTTCAGAAGTAACCACGCCGCTACCAGAGTGGTTGGTGTCTGGCTACGAAAAGCTCTCAAGAATACTGTGACGGCCGTTGAGTACTTCTGATAGGGGACGCACCACAACGCCGAAATGCCAAATTGACCACAACGCCGACAGCTAGAAAACTGCTGTGTACCACAACGCCGAATTACCACAACGCTGAAATACACTAACGCCGAAAAATTTCATTGCAGAACTGCCACAAAGGTTAGGTTAGGTTAGACTACGTTAGGTTACACTAGGTTAGGTTAGGTTAGACTAGGTTAGGTTAGGTTAGGTTAGGTAAGGTTAGGTAAGGTAAGTTTGGTTGTGGTATTTCGGCGTTAAGGTACTTTTAAGAAACACACACAAATTCATTCAGTTGTTATTTCGGCGTTGTGGTACACAGCAGTTTTCTAGCTGTCGGCGTTGTGGTCAATTTTGACATTCGGCGTTATGGTATTTCGGCGTTGTGGTAACGACCCCTTCTGATATTCCGTATTTCGTTTTTTGAACTGCGATTTTAGAAGAGGGAAAAGGCTAAAAACGCGTGTTTTCAGAGTAATTTTTGGTACAGAATCTTGAAAGCACTAAAGGGACTTGCATAACACCTTCATCTTCATTTCTCCGCCATGTAATGTTACGGTCGCCGCTCATACGCACGACGAGAAGACTGCGCGCCAGTCCAGAGGAGACACCGCGCTAGAAGCACCAGCGAGCGTCGCGCTTATCATCCCGCCTCACTATGAAATAAAAATAAAAAGACCGATTTTGAAATGCTTCTTGATGCAACTATACCTGTTATTTACGTAACGAGTTTCGAACACACATAGCTCTAGTAGATACTTAATGATGTCGGGCGATAAAAAAAAATTGAGACTTCTCCAGGAAACATAAAAGTCGCCTGGGCACAGGAAGACGTGGTTTGTTATGACTTCCGGTGTTGTTTTGTTTTTTAAAAAGGAATTACTGAGTGGGGGGGGGGGGGGGTGGGGATCTTTTTTTTTTTAACGATAGTTGGCTGAGCAGGAAGTGTAAATATCTCGAGTTCAACTCGGTGAAGAGTTTTTTTTCTTCATATTATTATTACTATTTCATGGCTGAGGAAGCGTGCAAACGTGACGGGGGAATAGTTTTGAGTGGTTCCTTCCGTTTTCCGGGCCATTTCCCTCTTCGAGTGGATCTACGTTGTCTATAATGTTCATTTTCAAATTGGCGAAAACCCTACATTTTTTTATTAATTTTCGAATCATACCCTTAAAAATTTACGTGTTTCCTGAAAAAAAAAAGCATACATACTTATATTGGTTGACCTCAGAACTGTATACCAAACGATTAAGTGCTTTTATCTTTACGATAGGATTGAATGAAAATTGACTTTTACACTTCTTACAATTATTAATAAAAAATTATTAAATACATTAAAACATTCGTAATCGTTAGGATCATTAGTACAAACACGAACTTAAAGAAACATAATAATTGTGTGTACTATCATCTTTAAGGGGAAGGTATGGGAATCAAAGGACGTCATCGTGGTTTCAGTGGGTTTTTTTTTTTAAGGCCACAACAATTTTCTGTCCGATTTTTTTTTTCGAAATTTCTTCTTTAGTCAAGCATCGTAAACCGTCTTGGGGCGGCCGTCACGCTGGTGAGATCCCGGCGTAATGTGCGAACTAGTCGTCCGTGGTCGAGGTTTATCGATACGTCCCGATCGGTGGTCTGTGTTCCTGCCATCTCTCTCTCTCTCTCTCTCTCTCTCTCTCTCTCTGTACGTCTCTTCTCCCCTCTCCTTCCCATGCCATGCCGTCTAATGGCCAGTTGCGCACATTCTGCTCCAGTGATCTCAGCCCCCGAGGATCAAATCTTCGGATCATCCCTCTCGACAAACGTGGCCGTGATCCGCACGATCTTCGCCCGCCGAGAAACTGAAGTTTCGGTGCGTGTTTCCGATCCGCGGTCAACAGCCGGCAGCAGCAGCGTCGAAGAAATGTCGGATGCACATTTGTTTCTATCTGCGGGCTTGGAACGACATGAGTCGATACAATCGATGTTGATACGCACAAAAAAAATGGGGGGGGGGGGGGGGGTAATTTTTCTGAAAAGTCGGTTTACGGACGATAATTTTACGTGATAACGTCATAAAAAAAACATTGATGAAAAATTGCATATTTGGAAATTTACAAATATTATTAACAGTTTTTTTGCAAATTTTAATTTAAATAATTTGTTAAAATATAATCACGAACAATTAATTAGTTAAAAAGCGCGCCTTAACCTATTTGATATTATATAGAAGATTTTCTCGCACGTTGGTTGGCCGGTTCTTGCAATATCTGTTTATATCTTAATTGATGTTTCATTCAAGCATAATTTTTTTTAAAACCATGAAAAATACATATAACTCGAATTGTCAATAATTGGACTTTACTTTGTTTTGTTTTCTTATCGACACAAAATTATAAAGAATCCGAGCCCAGGATTATTGGTAATATTAGTTTGTATGTGATACAGTTTTTTTTTTACGTAAATTAAAAATTCCGGTCCCGATGTATATACGATACGTTTTAGGATATTACAACCTTAAAAAATATAAATTTAAAAAAAAATTTCAAGAACCGTGTTTGAAGCCGTGACGTATCGGAGCGGCTATCTTGTAGGAGTAAATGCGCGTGCCACCAACATATGACGTAACATCTCCTCTTCCCCGTGTCCCCCCTACCCGGGCTACTGTTATTGCTGCGTCTGGAGAGGGGGTAGGGGTAGGTTGATGGCAGCGGGGGAATTGGGGGGGGGAGGGTGGGCTAATAATGGCCTTACCGTCCCGTGCCAGGTGTATAATTCACAGCGGTATTGATTGGCAGGGGACAACACTACCCCCCTTCCCCTCATCATCCCTTCTCACCAACTGACGAGGGACTGCTATAACCCCCCCACCCCACCCCCCTCTGGTGTGGGAGGACTGTTAATTGACACGGTATAATGACGAGTGTGGCTGCCTGCAGCCGAATGGGGAGAGAGTGGGGGAAGATTGGGGGAGGGGCTGAGTGCCTCCCATTCTCCCCTCCCCCCAAGTAATTTCCTTTAATCTTCCTGCCCCTCTCCCACAAGATCTCACTCTCTCTCCCCCGAAGTTACATTCGCGTGGCCCAGGATTGACGAGACGTGATGTGATGTCGTACCTGGCCACGAATTGTGCGATATCGTTGCGATAACAGGAAACACACACACACAAACACACACACACATATATGTATATATAGAGACTGGAAAAATTCGCAAGTTCAATGACCTCCAGGATAGATTACATGATCCTCTGCCTACTTGGGCAAACGGCGCCTGTTCATTGGGTGCTGAATTTTGAGGCGTCTCAAGTGGGTAACTTGTGATTGGATACTTCTTTGACTGATGGTCTCTAATTGGCCAAGAGTCCTACATATTAACAGTGGACCGATAGCAGAAGCAGCGCAACTGTATAATTATTTGAATTTTAGCATGTCACAAAATGAACCCGCTAATTTTTCCGGTCTCTACATATCCTTACTTCCTTACTAATATTATAAATGCGAAAGTAACTCTGTCTGTCTGTCTGTTTGTCTGTTTGTCTGTTTGTCTGTTTGTTTGTTTGTTTGTTACCTTTTCCCGGCTGAACGGCTGAACGGATCGTAATGAAATTTGGCAAGGAGATAGATTATATCCTGGGGATGGACATAGGCTATCTTTTGTCTAAAAAAATAAATTTTAAACGGGTTAAAAACATATATCTTAATTTTATGTAATGTGTGTCATAGATATACAAATTGTTAGTGTAATTCCTCTTTGTCTGCCGAGCAATAGCTTTCAAGCCATTACGTTACGTTTTGCTATTGTAAGGAACTAAGTAGAAAGTAAGAAAAAAATAAAGTTCTTGACAGTTTTTAGTGTCGCCATATTTGTTTCCATTTTCAATACCGTTTTTTTAATATTACAATTTAAATTGCAGAAAAAAAAAATCATGTTTTATAGACACATAAATAGTGAGTGTGTGTCATTTCTCTATGTCCACGAGGTCTTGCCGCGTCAATTTTCTCCTTGGGGCGAACCCGTCCGCTTAGTTAAATAAACAGCTTTTATCGTTGAATGATTTCATGATTTATTTCATAAAAATCTGCTCTCATAAAAAAGTTAATTTTATAGACATTCAATAGGTCTCTCTCTCTCTCTCTCTCTCTCTCTCTCTCTGAAGATCAATCTATGAATCGTTACAAATTTATTTCCTTTATTTTTTTAGTTTGATTTGATACAATATGATTTCACTAAAAATCAATTTCTACCCCTTCCTATTTTCATTTCCACATTAAGAAGTTTCACTTCTTCCGCGCGGAGGGACTCCACGCACTATTTTGCATGCAATTAAAAACTATTTTTTAATGATGCCAAAGAAGTATAACTTCTCATGCGCGTACCTAAGTACACGCACCCATTTTTTTTATTTAATTTCTTCTATATATATTTTTTCTCCCTACCTAGGGCACTCATAGTTCTTTTAAATTTCACGTGTATGTTTTCAATGTCATTCGAGTTGTACAAATTTTTTTTGTCAAATATGTCATTATTTATACTTTGTTTCATTTTGGAAACATACGTATTTTAGGTATTATGGCAAATAAAAAAAATTAGTTTCACTAACATTCTTAGGTTTTTATTGTGTGGATAGTTACAAGTTTAATATTAAGTAGGTACATAAATTGATAACTTATAAATTTCTTCGAAATTTATTTAGCCTATAGTTTGTTAGGGCCTACTAAAATTTTCTATTTGCCAATATTGTTATTTTTTTTACAGAACCTACTTATTTGCAAGGAGTTTGGTTTAATGTTTATAATTTATCTGCTGAGCGTCAAGAGTCTTAGGGCTGCCGAGACCGAAGACCAGATATATTTGTCAATTATGTAATATATTGTTGAAAAATTCGAATTTTACTATTTCAGGAAAGTTGATTTTTTTTATTAATTAGAATAGTTACGTGTAATTACCATCTTCCTTTATTTCATATTAAACATTATGTTTGGTTGAGTGAGATAATTTTATTTATGTATGTTTTAATTTCTTTTATATATATTCTTACCTACCTACTTCTATTAAATTTCAGGCGGATGTTAACATTGTCATTCCAGTTGTATAAATTTTTTGTCAAATTTATGCTTTTTGTTTCATTTTGGACTATGTTTTTTTTTTAAATTCAAAGATTTGTGGTGTGTACAGGGAGTGATATCTCTATTAATTTCTATACTCCTTTGGATAAGCGGAATATTGCCACCACAGTTTTACATATAAACAAATCCTACAAATGTTTTAAACATTATGACAAAAAAAATAGTTTCATAAACATCCTTAGTTTTTTTTTGGTGTGTATAGTTTGAAGTTTAATATTATGTATGTACGAAAATTCTTAAACATACAGTTATTTATTAAATTATTTAGATAATTATTCATAGGTAGGTATAATAAGCTTTCTATTTGTCAATATTGTTATTATAGTAGATAGGAGTACAGTAAATGCCTACATTCTTATATTCCTTTATATCTCTTTCGATTTGGAGTGTTTCCGAGCCATTGGGGGTCCTCAACATCATCACCCCTCCCCCCCCCAGGTGGTTAAAGCCCCAAAATTTCGAAAGTTAAAAAATTTTTAAAAATCTATCTTTCGATTTTAAGTGTATTCGAGCCATTCAGGGTCCTCGACCCCCCAGCCACCCTCTGGGAACAAAGCCCCAAAATTTCGACAATTTCAGGAATTTCAAATATGTATTATTTCGAGATGGGGCGTTCCAAACCATTCGAGGTCCTGAACATCCACTTTCCGCAAAAGTGAAAGCCCCAAAATTTCGAAATATAAGAATATATAAGTATAATTGGATGTTGGCATGTATGACGTCGATAAACTCTTACACCGTTTGACCGATCGCCATGAAAGTTGGCACATCGAAGTATTTTTATCATGGAGAAGGTTTTTATGCTAACCATTTTTTTTGTAACTCGCCGCTAGATGGCGCTGTAGCGCATCAACTTCTAAACCTTTAACCGATCGCCATGGGTAAACAGAAAACCATAGGTCACAGATACACAAACAGTAATTATGTGTCATTTCTTAATGTCCACAACACTGGACATATCGCTATCCATTTTGCTGTAACTCGCGGACAATATATCACCCGGTGTTCAGCCCGGGCAAAGCCGGGTACTGCAGCTAATATATTATATATACTTATGTACGCGCGTTAGAAGTTATACTTCTTGGCGTAATAAGAATTCAACTTAAATTTTGCATGCATATAAGTAATTATTAAAAATAAAATAGTAATAAAATTGCGAGTGGTATCATAAATACGGTTCGTTAAGTTAGTATAAATTCAATAAAATTAGACATTTAAAATAGATACTCAATATTCAATATTAATATAAAATACATGTGTGAAAATAACTAATTGAGTAAAATAATCGTATACATTTTAATTAATAATGAAAATCAATAAATTTGCTGATATGTTTATTATTATTATTAATTGTATTTAATTAATAATAATGTAATATTTATAATGCAAACATATTATACATATGGGCACATAACCTCACTTGAAAAAGTTTATAAACGCAATTACTTATATATATACATATATATATATATAATGCTTCCGCATTATTTTAAAGAATTCTACGATAAATATCGTGTCCGAGTTTCGTATTATCATAAGCGTATTTTCAACTGAGCACACATGTATTCGCTCGTTACGGAGAAAAACCCTACTGGAAAATATCTATAGAAATTGCCACGATTCCAGTGGCGTAGCCAGGATTTGTGTATGGGGGGTGTTAAGAAGCATGCCCCCCCCCCCCCCCGTATTAAAGCGCGGGGTCCAGGGGTCCTCCCCCGGGAAAATTTGGATTTTAAGGTGTAAAATAGTGGTATTTTAGCTGGTTTCGGTACTTAAATTTAAACATTGTAATGGTAAAATTTTTATTAATTTTTAATATGAAATTTGTTTGAGTGATGAATAAGAAATTTAATTAAATATTTAGGGCTAAGGGGGGGGGGGTTTGAACCCCTAAAACCCCCCCTGGCTACGCCCCTGCACGATTCTAACGCTAACACCCGATCCAGTCTCCAGAGTTTGTAGTTGCGAATTACGAGTTTGCAAAAGTATGTGAATATTTAAAAAAAAAAATGGAATTTTTAAACGTAATCATGCGCTGTGCTTCCGTCTGTAACCGTCTGTTAAAGACGTTGCAATATTCAAATTTATTTATTTTCGACCCCGCGCCATCGAAAAAAAATAGTTACATACGTTGACTTTGTTACCTTCTCACTTCCGCTACCACATGTAAACCTGCTATCACTCTACTGGCTGTACAAAAAAAAAGTTTTAACTTCAAGGAAAGGTAAACACCATTGTCGAGAAACTCGACGCCGCTGTGTTGTTCGCAACGGGGCGCAAAAGAACGTTTGTCTTGGAAGGTTGGAGACAGGCTGAGATCTGCGAATGCGCGCAGCCGGGGACAATGCCTACGAGGTTTTAATGGCGCGAACTCGCTGGCGAGGCGAACGCCGGGTTTGCATCACGATAGCGAAAAGAATGAATGCCGCGAACAAGACAAAAAAAAACATGTACATATCCCGCGCTTTCTTCCTGAACTCCAAACACTGTCGTATAGACGTTATCGCCGATTGTTTTCACAGTTCATTGACTCGCACCCGTATTATGCGCTGTTAAAAGTGGAGAAGTAAACATAATGTCAGCGATTCTCATATTGGCGAATACACAACATGTGATACGAAACTCGGACACGATTTTTTAACACGGAATCATTTTTAAAATAATGCCGAGCGAATTAAGGGGCCCGCATCGTCAGGGGTGTATGTGTGTTAGTGAGGCGACGCTCGATGGTATTTCTAGCGCGGTATCGCTTCTAAGCGCAAGGCTCTGAATTGACGCGTAGTCTTCTCGTCGTCACAGAATAACTGTGAAATTTGAGCGGTGACCGCAACATTATATGGCCGATAAATGAAGATAAAGGTGTAATGCAAGTCCCTTAAGTGCTTTTAATAATCTGTACTGGTTGTTTTACGCTTAAAAATTACTCCCAAAACATGCGTTTTAGCCATTTTAACTCTTCTAGAAATACAGTTTAAAAACATGATCCAAAATTAAAAGTACTTTTCGGGCCTCAGCGAACTCTTAAATGCTTTTCGTATACATACCCCATTCGGATATCTTGAGTAGTTTTGAAATCGCGTTGTTTTTCCTGAAGCTCTGCGCACCGTGTGTGTGTGCCCGGGTAGGCGGATCCCTTAAATACACGAAAATTGTGTATTCAACCACATTTCTGGAACGCGAATCACACGTAGTTGCGGCACCCGCCGCTAGAATTCGCTACCTGAGCAGCTACGTCGACTATCGAATCATCCGATTTGCAGATTGAAATTTAAAAACTGTACAATGAAAACGACTCCGATAAAAGCGAAACAATAGTTGCAAAAAAAAAATACTAAACCCTGACTTTGGACCTGATTTTCGTCAAGGAATTATATTAAGATTCTGCTCACGTTGTTAGAATTCATCAAACAGTCAATACTGCAAAGATAACCTTTGTCTTTGCGAGCTTTGGTACGCGCCATCCGCCACAGATGGCAGCACCGTGGTTACACATTTCCGTTCCACGCGACTTCCGTTCCATTCACGAAATTACTCATAACACATTTATAGTATTTACTGTTTGATGAATTTTAATAAGATGGGCTTTATTTTAAAAAAAATCCTTGTCGAAAATCCGGTCTAAAACCGGGGTTTAGTATTATTTTTTTTTCCAAGTCTTTTTCGATAGTCGACGTAGCTGCTCCGGCAACGAATTTTAGCGGCGGGTGCGGAAACTACGCGTGATTCGCGTCAATATTGTAGCCGAAACACACAATTGGCGTGTATTTATCACGCACGTTCGTCGTTCGAATGAATTCTACGTTGAAAATTTCCAGTCCCTTAGTTTCATATTTTTGTGTGTGTGTTTACAACGTGAGAACACGCGAATTTTTTTCGTTATCGAGGTTAGGTTGTTTCACGCCCTTGGCGAGTACTGCAGGACTCGCTCACATTTTATTTATTTATTGACGTGACAACGCCGGATAAATCGATGAACGCCGGCTGCACGCATTAAAAAAGTGTTCCGTAGCGCACATTGTCCCGTTACGCTCATTGTACGCTCGCGCCGCATCTATCTCTCTTCCACTCGATTGGAACAACCATCGATTTGACGTTTTCGAGGCACATTAAACTTGAAACACTCCCATTAGTTTCCTACTTTTCCTATCATCGTCCTATCCTTAACAGAATAACACAGATTGGAAGAAGTTAAATAGCAAACGTGTATAAAAGTTATAGTTAAAATAATCTCTTCGTTAAAGTAATAAACATATTTGAATTAATGAATGCAAATAAAATTAAATTTATCAATTAAATTGTAGATTTCATTTCACTCCTTCTTTGTATCCATACAAAATAGTGATGATTCAATAAAAATGATTCAATTTTATTCATTAAAGTATGCAATCATTTCATCAATGTTTTGTTATGACGTTGTCACAAACTATCGACCGTAAACCGACTTTACAGACAACCATTTTTTTTTTTTTTCTAAGTTTTATTGGGAACACAGCTTTGGGTTAACCACCTCTCCTGCACTCGCTGCACGGAACGGAACGGAAAGGATTGGAATTGGAGGCGGGAAGAGGAAAATATACGAGCGCCGCTGCGCGAAATGCAGAAGCCGTGTGACCGGTTCGGTGGGTGAGAGAGAGAGAGAGAGAGAGAGAGAGAGAGAGAGAGAGAGAGAGAGAGAGAGAGTGTGTGTGTGTGTGTGTGTGTGTGTATTGGGTAGGGGGGGAGGAGCACTGTGGTCCTTCTTTAAGCACGTACCAACATGCATGTTCCGTAGGCGGACGAAGAACACTGTAAAACTAATTTACAGGGCCATGTAGTTTTCGCGAAAAGATTTTCCGACCAGCTGCGTGTTATAACTCTGTAGCATTTTCTGTTTCGTGGTTGGTGGGGGTTATTCCAGGCGCATGTCTACTGTCGGCGCACCAATCACAGCCATCCAGTGCTGAATGGCCCGGCCAGACAGGGCGATGTCTTCTCTCGCAGACGGCCGCCAATCACAAGGGAGCAATGGCATACCTTGTTGCAGTCTTAACGAGTGACCAGATTATTTCGCGAAAAAAAAAACGCATGCCCCCACTAATTTATATTTGCAGGTGGTATTTTTTCGCGAAACAATCTGCCCATTTGTCTGCAATGTGGTTTGCCTGTGCTAGATGTTTCTTCTTTGTAATTGGCGGCCGTCTGCGAGAGAAGACATTGCCTTGTTTGCACGAGCTACTTGTATGCGTTTGCTTCCGTGCTTAGTTAGATACTGTGATTGGTGTTATAACAGTAGAGAGAAATTCACTCAATTAATAAAACCACAAGACGATGCTACAGAGTTTTAACTCTCGGCCAGTCTAGATTTCTTTTCGCTAGGAATTGGAAATACACGCGGGTGTTCAATGACCTCAAGGATGGACTCCACAGTACTATATGTACACTCGGGCAGATGTCACCCGCTCATTGGCTGCTGTTTTGTGAGACGTCCCCAACATAATAGCCTATGATCCGATACAGCTTTGGTTGGGTGTTTCTCATTACTAGAGTCCAGAACAGGACTTAAACCTGCACAGAATTTTCTGCGTCTTTTAACAGTTTTC